>NC_056731.1:850866785-851081785 GCF_019279795.1 Protopterus annectens
TACAGTTTATTTATGGCAAGGGTCCACCAGACTGGACGCCTGCCTTTGGATGATTGGGTCTTGGTTTTGTTTGGGATAGCATGATCCATGCATTCCTGGAGATGTCCGTAGAATGCATTTATATAGGATTCTGCAGTTTGGGCTGTAGTTTCCACTGGCCCTGGGGCCTTGAAGGATTCCACTTCGGTTTTGAGAAGTGAGAAGTTCGCTTTTGAGAAGTTTTTCACCGTGGTTTTCTGGGCTGGGGGTGGGGTCGGGATGTGGACATCCAGTAAAATTAATTTATGGTCTGATCTTACCAATGAGGGATATACTTCTGGTGTGGAGCATAGAGTCTCCATGTTGGTAATGATCAGGTCTAGTATGTTGTCCCCTCTTGTGGGAGTGGTGACTAGTTGTTCCATAGCATTTGAGTTTATAATTTCCAGGAATCTTTGGGCTAAGGTGCTGGGGCTTGAGTAGTGCTTCCAGTCAATGTTTGGGTAGTTGAAGTCACCCAATATAATGGTGTTTGGAGAGATCTTCCATGTTCTCCAATGTTTTCAGGAAAGCCGAATGGGATTCCTGACTGAGAGGGTGGTCTGTAGGATGCTGTAGGATGCTATAAACTGAAAAGCAGTCTTGCCCACTGTTAGTTGCACATGGATGGTCTTCGATACTTCGTGCAATGCCACTAACCTGGAGGTGTAGATATCCTTGATAAATATGGAAACTCCCCCTCCTTTTGTGGTTCGGTCCGGGTTTTGGGGCAGAGAAGCATGATATGAGGTATAGCCTGGTAGTGCTGGGGTGCTCTCTGGAGCCTTGAACCAGGTTTCTGTCACTGCACAGATATCGATGTTCTCCATACTGAGGAGAGCTTCGAGTGCGTGCATCTTGAGGTTAAGACTTCTGGCATTTAGCAGCATTACCCTTAGTTTCTTGTTCCTTGGGCTGTCTATGGGGGTGGGTTTGACTTTTGAACCTTGCCTAAAAAAGGCAATATGGGGGTGGAAAGAGCCTTTGCCAATATCAGAAATCCCAGTGGTGACTGGTGCAAGCCGTCCCTAGCAAAGCAACGTGGCTTTTCGAGCATGTCATCCCAGGCTGACAGACACTGGATTCCCTTTGAATGACACCAAAATTTTAGCCAATTGTTAAAATCGATCATTTTGTCTTTGTACTGTGGCATCATTCTAGGTGAGGGTAAGATGCTGCTCAAGGTCAGGGTCATACCAGCCTGGGCTACATGATCAGAGAGCTCCTTTATGTCTCTTTTCATGTAGTCCATTGAGGTACGTCTCAGGTCATTCACACCAGCATGTACAATGACAGAGTCATATTTGTATTTGCTTTGGAGTGACCTGAGTGCTTGCGTTGTGTCGGATCCTAGCACCTGACAGGCAGCTCACTGTGACCTTCTCTTTATTCAGCCTGGTGAGCGGGACGTCAGTGTGTCTGACAATAGAGTCACCTATAACAAGAGTATCAGGTGCGTTATTCAGCCTTAAGGGCTGTGGCTGCTTGGCACACTGACTTTGTGGGTTATGTGTTGTGTGTGTTTTGTTTTGAGGTAGCGTTTGCTTGGATGTCTGCTTTGAAGGTCTCTGTTGCTTAGGTAGATTTTTAATTAGAGCCTCCGAGTACGCTTTTGTGTATTTATGTGTTTGGTTCGCTGATGTGGTGGGACTATGTGATACTGGAATTGTGTTGTGTGAGGTTACCTTCTCCTCCTGACTGGTTACACCAGTTTTGAGATGAGAGAGCTCAGCCTCCAGTTTGGCTAAATAGTTGCATCTCTCACATATATTTGAACCTGTTTGGAGGAGGAGAGGGTTGTCCGTGTACATGAGACAGTTGTAACATTGCCTCAAAATTCCCAGATTCACCAGATGGACTGGAGAGGAAACCATTGACTGACCTTTGGACATGCTAGAGTAATAGGGAAACTGAATTTAAGACGGACCAATAGAGGACAGGGTAATCGTAGAGAGTATAAGAGTAAGTAGTGCTTATGGTTTAACAGTGCTAACTTTTAGGATTACTTAATTGGACCAGTGAAGGGCCTTAGAATGACAATATGGTGTTTAAATTGAGAGATAGAGCAGTTCTAAGGGAAAAAGTGAAGAGAAGACTTTGTGGAGCCAGGAATAGTTTAAACCCAATTCGGCGGCGCTGCCCGCGGTTGCGCTATGCACAAAAACGTGCAAAACAGGGTTTTAAGAGAGGAAGATGAAGGAGTTTTGGAATTGACCCAAAATGGCCAATAAAACTACAGTTTCAAGTCAGTAACCACTCCCACAGGGGCAGGCAGGCTGCACAATGTTTTTCACTGCCACTGATCAACAGAGAGACTTTCCTTTATCCCAAGCAAAAAATGGCCTCACAGAAACTTACAAACAGTTCAAGAACAGCAAGCCTGTAACTGAACTTTTTTAAATCTCAGAAAAGTGGGAAAAAAGCAAGATTTTTTTTTGTTTTTTCAGAGATAGCAGAGGTTAACAAGTATCAGCAAGTTATACCAGTGCAGTAAATGACACCACACAAGAGTGCTAGGCCAAAGACAGATAAAATGCAAGTTTTGAGAAAAAAACGATTTTAAAATAAGTGCAAACAGGAAATTCAGTAAACAGCTCTAGGTTGTGCTCTAAATACAGTTACTAATGCAGACATCAAATTTAACAAGCCAGAAAATGCTCAAAATAGGCGGCTATGTAGAAAAACTTAGCAAATAAACAGAGGAAAAATAAGTCTCAAAAGTGGCTCCTTTCTTTTCTCAGCATTTTCTCCTCTTGGTGGTGGGTGCTTCACCAACAGCCAACAAGCCTGAAAAGACGCCAAAACCACGAGGCAACCAGGTTTTAAGAGAGGAAGATGAAGGAGTTTTGGAATTGACCCAGAATGGCCAATAAAACTAGTTTCAAGTCAGTAACCACTCCCACAGGGGCAGGCAGGCTGCTCAATGTTTTTCACTGCCACTGATCAACAGAGAGACTTTCCTTTAGCCCAAGCAAAAAAATGGCCTCACAGAAACTTGCAAACAGTTCAAGAACAGCAAGCCTGTAACTGAACATTTTTAAATCTCAGAAAAGTGGGAAAAAAGCAAGTTTTTGCTTCTGAAAATACTGTAATCCTGTCCTTTGTTACAAATAAATACTGTCATATGCATTTCAATACCAAAGGCTTATACGTTATCTAGTTATGTAAATATTCTCTATAATATAAATATCTCTCTTGTGCATCTCTATAAATATTCTCTGCATGGCATTTTCTGAATAATAGAAGCAAATACTCCCAGAAAGGGTGGCAGACAGGTAATCCACAAAGTCATTCAACAGGGCACAGAAAGAAGAGAAACAGTAAGGGGGAAAGTAAAGATGGAAAGGAGGTACGATCATAACAGCACTTCTAAGGCAGATGACAGATTAGAGAGAAGTGAGTTGTCTCCTCCTGCTGTCCTGTAGATTTAGTACAATATAATGTAATACAAGAGATAAGAACTGCAAAAACTGATATGATGCAGACATACAAAACAAGTAGAATAAGTAATCTAACCACAAATCATAAACAAACATCACAAAAGAATGACAATTCTGTCAATACTGCTTTCCTAGTGCAATGAACAAATTCTGCACCTCAAATAAATATCGTAAAAGGTACATTACCACAAGGCAAACATTCTGAGCAATCCACCCCCCGCCAAAAAAAAAATTATAATCACACATCCACCTGAAACCTTACACACATATTAGTTACATACATGTGATGCGTCACTTACATGTCCTAATTTTATGGTACCAAATGAGCATAAATAACGAATCCATGTGCATTAATATACATTATTATTTGCATAATTAACACGGCACATACAAATAAGGCTTGGATATTATCATTAATATCATGAATAGTATAATGCAGGTGAACTCATTTTCTCAGCAAGTACATTCCTGCCTTTGAACATGTTTGTTTTTTCTGGTGCATTTTCTTACTGTTCTACATGTTGAATTCTCACAAAACCTTTGTTCATGTGCAGCTGTTCGTATTTGTTATATCTGACATCTTGCTTTCAGTGCTTAAATTATGCATTACTGTGCTTTTATGCATTATTTGTGTAGCCTGGATTTGATGTTTCTGTCTAACGTACTTTAAGCACCCCATTTAATTTTTGCACAGATGCAGGCATGTTTTGAGATATCCAACACTGGTCGAGTGACAGCCATGGAAATGTGGCCTCTTAGTACTGGATAATACACATAAGGAACCCAGACATGCACTGTCATGCTTGAGCTTCAAAAATCATAGTAAAAATGAGAACTGCTTTTCTCGGTAATAGTGATGGACTTCTCCGTTTTCTATAATTATTTAACAATAATGCAGGTATCCAGCATGGGGGCTGCCACCATCCTGTACCCCCCCCCCCCCAGAAGAACAACTGTTTTCAAACATATGTAGTACAACAAGGGAATTCATATACAATTACTAATGAAAATGCCTCTTACCATTTCTGTTGCTTCCTAATAATAATAATGCCTGCATCCAGCAAGGTGGCTGCTATCCCCTGAAATTCCTTCTGTTTTCTAATTTCAAGTAAACTTCTATGCATAACTACTGTTAAGGCCATGTGTGGAAGCATATTTTCATTTTTTACTTGGCTATGCTTAGGTTAGCCTTGTCCATCTGTCTGACATTGCAATGAAAATGTTCACGAAAAAGCCTTGACATGCATCTGTGTCCAACCAGCCTCACACAATGAAACAAAAAGTAGTGAAATAAGAACACAACAATGCCATTATTAATAGGGCTGCACTCCAATCACCATCATAGTGAAACAAAAAAAGTGAAACAGTTGGAAAGAAAAGAGACTATTATTGACAAGTTTGTTTAACTAACTGGTGTCATTTATGTATCCATTAGCAGCTTCCTACTGAATAGAATAGGTCATCTACCTTGTCCACATCCACACGGAGTGAACCAAATTTGAAGGATAGGATGAAAAGGAAAATAGATTCCCCAATTGTAAAATGTTCTGCAACTGTCAAGTTGGACAGGTTAGAATAACAGATTTTCCTAAAAATAAAGTAAATGTGAAGATTCAGTTTGTGATTACTTTTAATCAAATAACTTATGTTTTTTTCAAAGGTGTAGCTTAAGGAAAATGCTGAATAATTTCCATCATGTAAGCAAATTCTTGTACTGTGTAGCAGAAGGTCATTTCAGTTTAAATCAGAAATGTAGATTGCAACAATTTGGTAGTGACCACCACATAGTTATCTGGTTGTCAAAAATAAGCCACTATTACAAAGATCAAAAATAAAATGCTCAAATTATGAGCACTTAAAAAGCCCAGTTCATACACATGTCCAGTTCATACACATGTCCAGTTTCCATACACAAACATCACTCATGACAACACACACAGCAACTCAGTAACACACACAGTTATAATGACTTTGTTGGCTGAATGCATCTCAGCTGTCTCATTTTGACCAAATGAATAAAAATTAAAAATAATAAAAAAAAAAAATTCCTAGTTTTAAAGGCACTGTAACCCTCCAGGTCTCTTATCTGTCCCCGATTTTGCCTCTTAGATTTGCTATGTCCCTCATACAATTTTTGATTTTCTGGTATGTCCCTGAGGATTACAGTTAGTCAACAATGCCAGACATTAGAGTCTCATAATTCTTACCATTTAGACCATTGTAAAGAAGATGCATGCTCATTCTCTCTGTATTTCACTCTCTCTCACCCACACATATATGCACATACTCATGCACACATCTGTTGCTTTTTTCTTTTATTTATTTTACTCTCACGGAGCAGCAAATCTACATTTAGCAATAGTAAGCAATAGTGGCAGTTTGCTTTTGTTGGTCTGGGCTTTGCAGAATCTTAGTAGACTGTTAAGAAGTAGTGTACTTGTTTTTTACTGGGTGATATCTGTACATTAACACCCTGCTGGAGAATGTTTGTTCTCCAGTAAGGTAACAATGTACATTTTCACCCATTCTCTAATTCACTATAAAGAACAGTCTGTCTGATTTTCAGGAATTTCTTTATTATAGCTATACATGTACATTGTCTCACACACACATATATATATATATATATATATATATATATATATATATATATATATATATATTATATATAAATCTAAACAACAACAACAAAACATTGCAATTGAAGCTGCCTTGGTGGATTTTAGGGTTGTCCAATTAAGCTTGCAGATAATAAGAAATACAAGTAACCAGTACCTGCCAAGCCTAAGGCATTCAGGACTGAAGTAGGCCTGGAAACAGTAGCAAATTTAAAGGTTTTAAAGACACTTCAGTGAAAATTCATCAACAATAAAATAATTGAGTTAGAATCTGCAACATTGCCAGACTTTATAAATGCTCTAGACATTTATCGAGCAGTTGAAAGTGCTTGTGTCCGTCACTGTGTGAGAAGGAAAATGCAAAGTCAGTGACATTACAATACGGGTTGCAGACAGACTTACTGTAACTGTACCAAAAATATTTTCACTGTGTTCCATACAGCAGAGAGGGCAGAACAGAAGTGGTCACACATACCTTTATTTGTGGCATCGCTCGACCTACTTCTTCCTTACAATGAGAGTCTCCCTTCGAGTACGACTACGACAACCTATGGCTGTGGGTCCTCACCAGACCCTCCTTGACACATACAGTCCTGCTTTACCCCACGCAAACAGAGTCTCGACGCTTTCCCGACTCGCGCGAGCTCTTCTATCTTCCGCGCATGCGTGGATTCGAATTCTGAGTCCGGATTGTAAAACCCGGACGAATCGCGGACGTTTTAAAAACCGCCTGGACAGGAGGACATGTCTGGGGAAAACCGGACGTATGGTAAGCCTACTGAGGGCACAACAGAAGCGGTCATACATACCTTTATTTATGCCATCTCTCAACCTCCTTCTCTCTGACAGTGAGAGTCTCACTCCGAGTCCGACTCAGACAACCTGTGGCTGTGGGTCCTCCCCGGACCCTCCTTGACACATACAGTCCTGCTTTTCCCCACGCAAACAGAGTCTCGACGCTTTTGCGATTCGCGCGAGCTCTTCTACCTTCCGCGCCTGCGTGGATTCGAATTCTAAGTCGGGATTGTAAAACCCGGACAAATCACGGACGTTTTAAAACCCGCCCGGACGCCTGGACAGGAGCACAAAAAGAGGACATGTCCGGGGAAAACCGGACGTATGGTAAGCCTACTTGTAACTATTTTTTTCAAATCCCACCTTTACATTGCTCTTCCTTTTCAATTGGTTCATCTAGGAGAAGATTAAGACAGTGTCAGAGTCTGTTTATTTTACCAGAATAAGTAGTAAAAACTGTGCATGTCTCTCACTCATCATGCTTGCAATATTTTTACCATTAATTGAGCAGTATTTCTTTAAGTATCCTTGCAGATCTACAGGTAGCCCTTCCTTCCACTTCACAGTCAAACAAGTTAATTTCAAATGCTAGTATGCTGTGTTTAGAAGTGGTTCACGTTGTGCCCAGGATTTGTGTTTACAAAAAAAGTCATTTGCCTTCCTTCTGTCAGAGCTACAGCTGAGAGGGGATGCCAGTTTTCTTCCTGCTATAAAATTGTAGTAAGGAAGGAAGTTTGTCTTACCGCAGCTGTTTTTAGAAACCACACCCTGAGGGTTCATATGCACAGAAAGCAGTAGGTCAGGGTTAAGAGTGCCTTTTGCAGATTAACTGTCCAATCTGTGGTTTCTTTCATTCCTTGCTTTTGTTGTGCCTTTGACACATTTGTTTTTAATATGCATTCTTTGTGCTGCTCTGTTCACAGTAAAATAATTGCTACTGAGACACAGCATGTTGGAGGTGTATGATGATAATGTGGGCAGGATGAGCAAGTCTTGCTGGAATAAGATGCATGGGTTCAAGTTCTGAAAGTGTAACATACAAGGCTGAGCAATGCATATCTGTCTTCATTATTTCATTCTCCTTAGGAAAGCTACTGCATTTTTTTGAAGTTTTTTTGTATCAAACCTCTCAACTTCTTTATCCAAGAATTCTGGACAAAGCCTAAAGTAGCTTAGGAACAGTTTAATACTCTAATTCATTTTAAAAGTTAATATAACAGGACCTGATGTTATGCATTTAATTATCCATCATGTCTGGGTCTTGAATCTGATGTCGGCTCCAATCTGGCACTTTACAAAGTAGATTCAAGGCTCAAGCTCCTCCCAACTTCCATAATCCCTTTCTACCTTCAAACCCTCAGCTCTCATTTGCCGTGTTTCGCTACAGATGTGATTCCTGGCTCGCAGCGTTAGTTAAGGATTTTTTTCTTGGACTTTGCTAGGTTAAGTGATATATTTCTATTTTTCTGGATAGTTTAGCTCTTTCCATACCTCCCCTCCCTTTTTTTTTTAGCTCACTTGTTGCATTAGGCTTCTGTCCTTTCTTGCCCTTCTTTCCCTTTTGGCACTTGCTGCCTTTTACTCCTGTTATCTCCCCTGTGCTTTCTGTAGTTCCATTCCTCTTAGTTTTTTTTTTTGGGGGGGGGGGGGTGTTGTGTTTATTTTCAGGTGGTGAGTGTTTGGTTCCTACTACTTGTTGAGGAACTGTATGGGTAGTTTAGGGGCTTTGTATTTGTGCATGTGTGCGTGTATGTATGTGTGTGCTTGCTAGTAGGACTGTGTCAGAGAGACAAACCTACTGAATTTAAAAGATGTTCTTGTGGGTGGAAGATGTCTAATTCTGATGCCCACAAGAAGTGTGTTTATTGCCTGGGCTCTACCACCTTGAGGCTGAATGCTCAGTTTGTACTGCTTTCAATCCTTGAGCATTGGTGGATCGCCGGAACAAACTGCTGCTCAAGGGCATGGCCCAGGGGGGGTCCCTTTGTTCCAGGCTCCCCTTCTTCCAGTGGCCACAAGGATTCCAAAAAGAAAATCTCATCTATCTCCCTGGGGGTGTTTCTACTGGCTTCCCAAAAAACGTTTGAGACTCTGATACTAGTTCCTTGGATCTGAAGTCATCTTTGGCAGTTTAGTATCCAAAGGCTCAGGATCCATTTTCTGGTGCTGAGGCCTCCTCGGATCGGAGACCTTTGGATCCTACGTCTGTTCCCTAGGCTCCTTTAGTTTCCACAGATCAGAGACAGCCTGATTTACTAGGTTTGAATCCAACACAAGCATCGGATCCAGAGTTGATTATTCTGGGCTCCCCAGAACGGGAACACTATGGAATGGTGGTGGGATCCAAGCTGGCTTCCCCTTCAAAGCCCAATCATTCTTCAGCCTCTTCAGATCTCCCAGTAGCATCTTACCTTCTGACATGGACAGGATGATGGAGTTTCCTTAAGGCCCAGATAGAAATGGGCCTTTTGGCATCCCCAGCCTGTTTGGACTCTGGGCGATAAAAACTGATAAACGAACAAACTGAATAAAACACGAACAAGTCCGAGCGACACTGGCAACCACACTCTGTTTAATAAATTGAAACGCTTTTCGTCTGTTACAAAGCAGACTTCTTCAGAATACATTAAAAATGAACACCAGCTCCATTTAAATAGCTCAAACAGCATAAAAAAGTGGGAAGGTTAATCCACCAATAAAGTTACCATAACCGCTTAAAGGGAAACCATACAAATCGCAATAAATAATATATAGCACAAAAAATAATATATGTGGCCAAGCATCCGTTCTTAACAAACAAAGAATATGAATAATTGTATTTTCATTTTATGTATTTATTCATTTTTTTATTTTCTTTGATGTATAAGTTGTCCACAGTTTTAAAATGTCTTGTGTATGATTTGGCTGTTTAAGGACGGATGCTTGGCCACATATATTATTGTTTGTGCTATATTTTATTTGTGATTTGTATGGTTTCCTTTTAAGCAGTTATGGTAACTTTATTGATGGATTAATCTTCCCGCTTGTTTATGCTGTTTGAGCTATTTAAATGGAGCTGGTGTTCATTTTTAATGTATTCTGAAGAAGTCTGCTTTGTAGCAGACTAAAAGCACTTCAATTTATTAAACAGAGTGTGCTTGGTCTCTGGGAGATCCCCAGCTCATAAATTGAATTCTCCTCTTCCGATTCCTATGGTTTCGGAATCCAAGGTCCCGGTGTTCCCTAGGAAGACATTGGAGGATCTAGGAATGTCAGTTTTCCTAGTTCCTCCAGGTTCCTTTACTAGCTTGGTTCCTGTGGCTTTGGACCAGAGAGGGTTTTGGCTCTGACAGGTCGGCGCTGGGTCCCTTGGTCCATGTTTTTTGGATCAGTCCCTTCCTTTTGGGGGCTTCAGCCTTTGACAGCTTGGGCTTGACACTGTCCAAGGGGCCTGAGCCTGGGGTGGGCTCCACTGCCCCTTCCCTTGTGGTTTTGGCTGTGGGGGATAGGGATGGCGGTCTCCTAGAGTCCTTGGGCTTTTCAGGTGGTAGAACAGACCTTCTCAAAGTCTGGAGCAGCGTTCTCCCCTCTTCTGGGAGCATCCCAGCTCATTACTGTCAGATGTCCTGTGCCCATTCATCCTGTCCAGGGTCAGTCTTCCTGCGATGGCCTTCAGACATCAAGAACCCCATTGGCTTCCCTCTATTCTGAGCCCTCTCCTAAGCCCCATACAGAAGTCACTTTGGAAGAAACTGCAAGGGGGGAGGCAATTCGACTCCCCCATGGAGTCCCTTATGGATGACATGGATTTTTACAAAGGGGATGGGTCCCCCATATCTCTTCCAAATTATGTCTCCTTTGGGAACATTCTTGAGCTGTTGAAGTAGAAAGGCAGTTGGTCTCTCCAACCTCCGTCTTTGGAGAAATATGTGTTCCTGAAGGCATTCGTGATGAGCCTATCTACTTCCTGGGTCTCCCCCCTTGCGGACGAACTTATGGAAAGAATCTGACACTGTGGAACCAGTTCCTAAGAAAGCAGATAAGTTTTTGAGCCCCCCCCCCCACAGACAGAGTGCACTGGAGCAAGGGAGTGCCAGTCGATGCTATTGTGGTGGCTGCAGCCACATAAAAGCAGCTGGCGGACTAGAGCTCCAATGTCCATCCTCCGAACCATGAATCTCTGGCGATTGACAGACATGAGAAGTGTGTTTACACTTCAGCCAGTTTTGGCCTGTGAGCTCTCGATTGTTTGACTAAGTTTACCCGCTTCCAAAAAGATCTGATTTCCGAGCTCACCAAGTCTCTCAGAGTTGATGCCGTCGTGGGACCTCAAGAAGGTGTCTCCCAAGCTCACCACTCTTTCTTCTATTACCAGTTCCTAGATGAGGCTGATTTCCAACGTAGTGGAGGGCACCTCTCAAGTGGCCAGTGCTGGCATTGTCATTGGATGTCATGCCTGCATGTGGTTATACGGGTTTGCGGAACCCTGTAAAGCATCCTTTACTAATGCCCCATTCAATGGTTCCTCACTATTTGGACCTTCTGTCAAAGAAACCTCAACTCACACTGAGCAGAAGGGCAAGACTCTGTCGGTGGTGGGGATCAAGTTTTCTACTCACCAAAGGTTCTTTTCCAAAAAAACGATGGGGAAGTAAGAAGCTGTGGTTCTGCAGGTTGCATGGTTACTTCCAAGATGCTCCAGAGGACTTCTCTTCCAGAGGCAGGGGAAGGGGATTTGATGGTAGATGCCGCCTTAGGGGCAGAGGGGGTTCGCAAAATCAGGGCTTCAGGGAACCTTTCTCTGAGCCCTTTTAGTGACCCTTAGGTGTTATGTGGCTATCCTGCCCTGGAGGCAGTCTGGGATTGTTTTTCATTGCATCCAAGTGCCTGAGCATCAAATTGGTTACAGTGGTGATCAAACCAGGACCGCCTGCTTGTAAAGCGTACACTCTAATCACTACACTATTGCAGCACTTGGTCAGAGGGTGCTCAAGATTATGTCCAAGGGTTATTACATTCCCTTTTCCCAACCTCCTCCCAAGTCCAAGAAGGTTCTCCCTACTGTGCCACCCAGTTAGAGAGAACTGGCCCAGAGAGAAGTTTTGACACCACTAGAAAAAAAAAGAACCATCCAGGAGGTCCCAGCAGGACAAGGAGAATCTAGAACTTATTCTCGTTTCTTTTTGGTGCCAGAAAAGACCTGGGACCTATGTCCGATTCTGGACCTCAACAAGCTGAACTTGCCCATCAAGAAGTTGAAATTCCAGATGGTCACTGCTCAGTCCATCCTGCCACCATTGCAGAGGATAAATGGATGTGCTGCATAGACCTCCAGGATGCCTACTATCCTATCAAAATAGACAAGGGCTCCAGGAGGCACCTGCACTTCCAGATCAGCGACGATCATTTTCAGTTCAGAGCCTTCCCATTTGGACTCGCCACAGCCCCCAGAGTGTTCAGAAATGCTTAGCAGTTGTAGTGGCTCACCTGAGATTTCAGGACTTTCCATACCTGGACGATTGGCTCCTCACCGCTCCCACGAGCCATCAACTGGTTTCTGTCATGCAGTACCTCCTTCAAACCTTCAAAATGCTAGGGATTACCATCAAATTGGCTAAGTCGAAGCTGTCACCAGTACAAAGTGTAGAATTCATTGGGACTCATCTCAACCCAGTCTCAGATGTTGCAGCATTGCCCTCCCATGGAGTGGACTTGATCAGTCCACTGGTCAGGGCCATCTTGGAGGTTCCATCACCACAGACGCATCTCATTCTGAGAGCACTGTGGGTCCTTGTCAGCAGCTGTTCTCATTCCTGTAGCGAGATACTATATGCGGGTTGTCCAATGCAGTGGTCTGTTCTGTCACACCCAATCTCTATGCCTATTCCATTGACTCTCGTTTACAGATGGCACCTGTAGTGGTGGTTTAAATCAGAGGATGTCCTTCAGGGCAGGCTGTTTTCTGTTCCCCCACCCACAGCCACTGTGACCACAGACACTTCCCTGCTGGGGTGGGGATGTCATTTTCAGGGCAGGACCGTTCAAGGCATGTGGCCCCCTTCTGAGACCAAATTGCATTTAAACGTTCTAGAGATGAGGGCAATCCTCCTCTTATTGCAAGCCTTTCAGGATTGCCTTCCTCTGTGAATGGTGGCGATTCAGACGTCTGTGGTCTGGTATATCAACAAGCAAGGGGGAACACAATCATACCCATTGTGTGGAGATGCCATGAGTGTGGGGATGGGCATTCTCTTTCAGCTTTCTCCTTGCAACGCACCCACCCGGGGAGTCCAGCGTCCCAGCAGACCAGCTCAGCAGGTCTGTATGACCCCACATAAGTGGTCCTGTCGGTGGTACCTCAGATTTCCACGTGGTGGGACCAACCTTGCTGCAATCCTTTTGCATCCCTGATGAACAAGAAATGTAGCAGGTACTTTGCTTTGATTCCCCCAGAGGGGCAAATCCCTGATGGACGCTCTTGTACATGATTGGCCTCTGGGTCTTCTGTACGCATATCCTCCTCTGCTCCCCAAAGTTCTTCAGAAAGCCTTCAGGCTGCGAAGTTCCATGATTCTCATTGCTGATTTCTGGCCTCATCAGGTGTGGTTCCCCTTCTCAGGTCTCATTTCAAGCATCTTCCCTGGATACTGGATCCCGATCTGGATCTCATCTCTCACCCATCAGTGCAACTGCCCAATATTTGGTCACTTCGCGACAGTGTGGTTTCTTCACTTCCTGTCATAGTAAAGCAGACCAGGCTGGATTCTCCTGTCAGAAAAATTATACTGGCCTTGCAGAAGCTTTCTACTCAAAAGGTCCACTGTAGTATGTGGAAACATTTATTTTTTTGGGCCGTGGAATGGAATCTTGATCCTTTCTCAGTTCCTATACTAGATATTCTCCTTTTATTAACATCACCTTATCAGGATGGAGCTAGCTTCTCTACTGTCAAGCTGCAGTTGGTAGTCGTTATTTCTAATTATCATGTCAGTACTTGATCCACCTTTTCCCTTTAGGTTATGTAAGGCCTTCATGAAGGACATCTTTCTTCTTGGGCCTCCTGTCAAAGATTCCCTCCCCTCCTTGGGAATTGATATTGATACTGCAGTCTCTTACCCAAAGTCTCTCTGAGCCTGCTCATTCTTGTGATCTCATATTTATTATGTGGAAGACTGCCTTTCTGGTAGCTATTACTTCAGCCAAGATAGTTTCTGAATTATACAGGCCTTATCTTCTAAACCTCCATATATCCTTTTTCGTAAGGACAGGGTGACTTTACAAACTAACCCCTCTTTTATGCCTAAGGTAGCTACTGAAAGAAATCTCAACCAGGATATCCAGTTGCCTGTTTTCTTTCCTAATTACTTCAGTAAGGGTTAATATCTCCTCCATACCTTGGACATACATAGACAGATGAGATGTTATTTACATAGGACTAAATTTTAAGAAAATCTGACCAGTTATTCATGGCTTTTTCCTTGAACAGGTGTGACCAAGCGGTTTCTAAGCTGATGATTTCTAAATGGATCTCTAGTTGTGTTTCCCTGGTTTACTCTGAGAAAGATGGAGCTCTCTCATCCACTTAAGGCGCATTCTCTTAGGTCAGTGGATACTACTTTGCCCTTCTCTGTTAGGATGTCCTAAGGTGAGATTTGTGCTGCAGACACTTGGTCTACCCCTCTCACTTTTGCTCATTGTAAACTGGATATGGTCTCCAGAAGCAGAGCATCTTTTGCTTCCACATTGCTCAGGCATTTCCTTCCTTAGGGCTGCCCAGGGTTCTTTGTAGCTGGGGATTTTGACCTAGACGTGATGAATAATGAAATGGATAACATCAGATCAATAGTTGTGTACTTAACAATAACTTGGTAAATGTGTTATCCTATTGCATTATTCATCACGTCCTACCCTCCTGCCCCCCTCCATGTTTCTGGTGGTTCTGGAGAAGCTGGAGCTTCAGGCCCTTGAGCTACTGCCTCTAGTTGTTCTAATGCTATTATTTTCTGTGTCAAGTTGGTTGGTTATGTGTACGAGTGTTTTTCCTTCCTTGGTCAGCAAACTCTGAGTGTTTAAAGGTAGAAGAGGATTATGGGAGATGGAAGGAGCTTGAGCCTTGAATCTACTCTGTAAAGTATCAGATCCAAGACCCAGTCTTGATGAATAATGCAATAGGATAACACAAATACCAAGTTATGTTAAGTACATAATTACTGTTTTTCATCATCATGCATTTTGAACAATAAGAAGTGTGAAACTGTAAATACTGGCATTATTGCCTGACCTTAATCCTCAGTGACTTACCAGAAAATTTAAATTTTATGAAGGATAGGATAACAATATGAGAGAAAATCTGAGACTGACTATCTCTTTACCAAACTTTACCATGGGGATACAGGGGGTCCCGATTCTTTGAGACTCGAATGTAAGGAATTGATGTGGCAACTTAAATTAGAAGCTTACCATCCACCTGGGCTGAATAGTATGCTTTCTATCAGTTGCTTTCTTAAATTGAAGAGTTTAGCTAGATGAAGTTTTGTAGATTGACTCTAATCCCGTTGGGAATGATTAATTTTGCTGTTATTTATTTAGGAGTGTCATATTTTTCATGGATTGTTTTTTTACTTGTCAGCTTAGATTGACAATATGGTCAGTGTAATCTGTTATTACTGGTGCTAATTTAGATATGTTCTCGATGTGTTTAATTCTTAGGTTAATAACCACTCTTGTTGACCTTTTATTCCATATAGGATGTGTAGTTTGATTAACTATCGAAACATCATCTATTTAATGACATTGTCCATTAGTCATTGAAAGCTTTTTAATACATGACATATAATATAAAATATATTTGACATTTAATTTTTAGATTTATATAATCTAATTATTAAATAATCTGTGCCTATAGTTTTATAGTCGTGTGTGTGAACAGTAGTACCATTAGATGGGAAAGATAACACACTATAGTAAATTAGTTCATATATATTTTTTAAAAATTTTAGATTTTTTAAGTAGATTTATAGATGTACAGTATACATTTAATATTTAATATTCTGTGGTTAGTTTTGTATTTGATCACAGTTTTATTGAACACCGCTCTTATGCAGACTTATAAAGTTTTTTATACTGGCGCTATATACATATGGATTCTTTCGCATGTCTTTTGCATGTTATTTGTGTTTGATAAAGGGTTCATTAGGGACCGATGATATTTACAATGATGGTATTATTTAACACACCAGCATGACAACTAGTAGTTAAGGCTGGCTATGGCGAGTAGATTTTTGTTCGTGATGTATTGTTTCCATTATGGTCAATTTTTCTAGCGCATTAATGTGAGCTTTTCAAGGGGGTGTGTTTTGAGTGGGATTATGATGCTTATATAAAGGGACAAATGTATTGTGTGTAAGTCTGCTTTCTGAAGAAGTTGATGCAGAGTGCCGACGAAAAGCTTGGTTTTAAGCTTAATAAAATTTTTCAAGTTGGCGATTTCATTTATTGGTGTTCTCACATAAACAGAGTTTGACCAGGAGTCTTGATCATTTTTTTGGATTATCGGGAGTCTTTCAGGGGTGCGGCGACCTGCAATGGTGGTATTCCACCAGTTTGTTTTTTGTTTTTGAGTCGTGGAAAATCTGAGACTGCTGATAGACCAAGAAATGCTCCCTGTTTTAAGATTTTACACTGAAATTGTATGCTAAATTGCCCACAGGACTAGTAAGAAGAGATTTTTTTTTTATTTGACAGGGAGGTGAACCCAGACTACAGGGAACAACTTTCATCCACAGCCTTGTTACAGAAGTCAAAAGCAAGGCATAGATTTTTTTTTAATTTGTTAATCCAGGTGTATGGACATGTACATGCCGCTCTTCAGTCATGACCCGTGCCACAGTTGCAGTGCACTGTTCGTGTTGAAAATATGTTAATTGTAAGGGGTGTGTTGTTTATTGTATGTGCAAGAGAGATTCGCTGATTATTTTATATGAATGCATTTGAGGTGTAGATACAGTTAGAGATGCTTTTCAGTACAGCATAAATGGAGAGTCATTAGATATAAAGCTTTTTAAAGACAGTACCAGTACCATGTTTACTGCAAGTGATGAACAAGTTTCAGCACTGTCGCTAAAAGTTTACTAGGAGTTCTAAAGCAATTTTGGTAGCAGGCTAACTTTGAGAAAGCAAAATATGATAAATGGTTTATACAAAGGTAAATGAGTTGTATCACTTGACAGTATAATTACAATGAAGATTAAAAGTGGGGGTATAGCATTGTGCATGCTAGCTTGAAAAAAAAAACATACAGCAGTACTATCAAAGGAGCGTAACCTTTACACAAGTGTGTAAATTAAACCTTAACTAGTATGCTTATTATACAAGGTCAGGTGAGCATCTGTTTTTTAACATATTGCTTTTAGCACAGAGTGGTTTTAGTTGTAAAAAAAAAAAGCTACTGGGAGACATTCAGCTGGTTGGAGAGTTCCTCACTTTTAGCGGTAGGGTCATTTATCTGCTTATCTGGTTTAGGCCAATTTGGAAGTCATGTATTCGAGTCATACAACTGGTGACAGACTTTTTTGCTGGAATATGCACTACCTCTCTCTAAGTACCCGCCTGCTGTTAGTACTTCTGACCTTTCTTGTAAGGCTTTGTAATTTAAAACAACCCAATCAATTCAGTCTTTCCTCATAGTTAACTAGTGATAGCTAAAAAGAAATGGTGGAAAACAGATGACAAATATTAAAAAACCACTAAGAGTTCATTTCAGTAGTGATTTTCTTGCTTAAGACTTCAGACTGAACTACATTTAAATCATTTCTTTTAAATTATCTGAAAGTGTCACAGGATTAAATTCCACCAGTGAACATTAAACTAAAATGAAAACTACTTGAGGGTAATCAGATAGTTTAGATGTATTAAGTAAATGTGAATCACATTGTTTATAGTGGATGGATATTTACATATAATGCTTCTCTTTTTAATGTACATTTAATATATTCATTTAAACTAGCAAAGACAGAGGCTCTTCATCTTATTTGCCAGCTGTGTTCCCTGTGTATTAGTGCCAGATACCTATTCTCCTTTGTTATCCTTGTCCAAATGATCAGTTACATGGAACAAAAAATATTATGTATCTTGCGGAGTTACCATTTTACTTATACAGGACATTCACTACGCTTTTATGCTTAATTGCATGCATGCGGTTCCCTTGTGGGCCATTTTAAGCCTAGCCAGATTCCCTTTGTGTGCTCAAAATAACCTACCCCATTTGATTATAGATTGGCTGTACCCATCCCACAGTCATTAATTATATATATTACCCTTAATCAGAATAGCTGGGATCATACTATAGATAATTTGTGGGGACCTCTGTATGGGATAAAACATTTAAAAGCTGCCTGTTTCCATTAGTAGTGCAGGGGGCAGTCCAGGGATAAATTTTCTGTTTACCATCCATAGATCTAAGTTGCTGCTGAAAATGGATAGGGATGAACTTTGTTTTATGTGGATGGGGGGGTCTGTTCCATGGCAGCAGTATCCTCTGTGAAATATATTTGTCTTTCCAAACCATTCTGTTGATGTTGAAGAAGAGGTTTAGATTCCTAGCCTGACCATTTCTGATGCAGTTTGACTTGCTGATGTGCAGTAAATCCATCAGTAATGGTCTGAGGATGCCTTGTATGCCAGACACAGGTCACCTGTCTGTAGGGTACAGAATATAGTAATAGGGCTTTGAGTCGGTTCATGTAGGACATGCTGTTTAGGCCATGTACCCTTTTAGTAAGGTATCTCTCTGGGCATTCCATTTGGATTTCTGGACATTGACATCCTAGATCGACACAAAAGCCTTTTGTTTATAAGCTGGGCAGTGTAGAAGGACTTTCTTACACATATTGGTTAAATGTTGGGTCACTGTTCACATAAGTACCCAAATCCTGAATATCTGGGTCAACTCTTGGGGGCTTTTTTGTCAAGCTTGGTAGTTCCCTTGGGTAGACCTCCCAAAGGATACAGTAGTGCATTTTTTTGGCATTTAGTTTCTGGCCATGATTTTCACACCACTTATTTATTTGAGAGAAGGATACAAGGAGAGACTGGTATTTTGGATGTAGGCCTTTTAAGGAGAATAACAATAATCATACAGAATAGTATATCCATAAAGTCTTAGAAATTATTTTAAGAGCTAAACTAACTTGGGAATGGAGAAGAGATTCTGCCGATGGGGATGACTGCATTTAGGGATGCAGACAATAGGCAAGAGAGGCTGGAAGTTACTGGAGAAAACGGCCAAAGGAACCAAGGTATTGGGAGCAAATAACCAGAGAGAAAAATATAGAATGGGAAGAAGACAAGAATTTATTTGGACTGCAGGTTAGTGATTGCTTTCCATATCCGGAGATTGGTATCTGAGTATAGGCAAAGAGAAAGAAATAGGGGTGTTCTAAATGAAGGATCAGCACTGGCAGAGTTTTTAATAGAATGTAAAATAGAAGCTGCCATTAAAACAGGAATAATTAGTAGAGCATATAAAATATTGCATAACTATAATCAATCAGAGGAGGGTAGAAGGGATTGGGAAGAGATATTGGATCAGCAATTTCACAAAGAAACAATGGGAGGATATATATGTATGTCTCCCCAAATATGCAACAAAATCTAAAAGGTTTAGGATTTTTGCCTGGAAATTTACATAGATATTTTTGCAATATACAGGCTCCAGAGAATTTTTCCTCCGGCAGGCAGCAAATGTTGGAGGTGTGAAGCTGAAGAAAGGGGTAATTGGGAACGTATTTTCTGGGAGTGCGGTGAGTTGACTGACTTTAAGGTTTCCCTGCAGAATGCACTGTTGGAGATGCTGGGTGGTTAGATTGGTCTGACAAGGGAGATGATTTTTCTGAGCTTTGATACAGAATCAGAATTGCCTAGACATGGTAATATGGTGGCTGCCAAAAAAGCAATTACTAGAAAATGGAAATCAAAATCTAAACCAGCTATACCGGAAACAGTGAACATAGTAACAGAGATAAAACCACTGGAATTGAAATCTTTAGAAAAGGGTAGGAGTAAACTGCATAGGAAAAAAATGGGAATTGTGGGAACAATACATACAAGGGAGGAATGAGGTTTAAAAGGCGACAGGACTTAAATAAGCAATGTAGTGATTGTGTGAGAAACATTGGGTAGATTATAAGCTGGGAGTGTGTCAGTATGGTTTGTGATGTAAAATGCTTCCAACCAAGATTGTGTTTATGTGGTTTGTTTTCATTCATATAAATGTATGATTGCCTATGTAGTAAGTGATGGTTTAATAAAGACATCTCGTTTAAAAAAAAAAAAAAAAAAAAAAAAAAAGCAGGAATTGAATAATTTATGTAATATTGCTTGGGTTATATTACGTGTAGCAATATATGGGAAGTATAATATTTATGTATTGATTACTTTTATATGAATGTAAATGTGCCTATGTCAGAACTGATGATTAAAAAAAAAAAAGCCTTCCTGCAGGAACCCCAAGAAATTTGAGGATTCATTGATCGTTTCTAGCTTGCACTCATCTGCAGACTTGGTCAACCAGAGCTGTTTGGTATTGACTTTTACTTCAGAGAAGTAGATGACAAAAATAAGTCCCAGCACAGAACCCTGGGCACTCCACTGGTTATTTTGTGGAGGTAACTTCCCCTATTTTGACTATCTTGTGTCCTATCTGTGAGCCATTTGGCACTCCACTGGGTGACACAGGGGTTTATTCCCGGTTTATTTAGCTTTTCCACTATAACTAAGTGGAGAATTGTGTCAAAAGCTGTGGCCAGGTTGAGGTATGCAGTGTGTAACATTTGATGTCATCCTTTGTTTTTGTGACCTTTTCAAAAAAAAAAAATCACCAGGTTGAGTAAGCATAACCTGCACTTGACAAATCCAAACTGAGACTGGTCTATGTTTGGTCATTTCATATGTCCAGATTGATTGATTTAATTCCATGATTAGTCTTTCCATGGCTTTGCACATGAGGCTGGTCAGACCTATGGGTCTGTAATTGCCTGGATCTTTGGAAGATCCTCCCTTGTGGAGGGAATGACTAGCTGTTTATTTGCTTCGTACAAATCCTGTATGGAGGCTGTTTGAACAGTGTTAGGGATGTGATTATGATTCATGCTATTTAAGATGTGTCCAGGGATGTTGTCAGTACCCATTAATATAATATTTGTAGCTTTTGATAGCACTTTTAGGACTTCATCTTGTGTGATAGCTGGAAGTGAATCAGTTTCAGGTATATCTTGAGGGGCAGATAGTGGGGAGAGCTAAATTTGTCAGCCAGTATGTTGGCTATATCTTCAGTTTCAGTGGGTAACCTCACAATCAGCTCAGCGCATTGCGGCATTGTGCTTTTGAGATTATGAACATAACTAAAAAAAAATGCCTTGTGATTGTCTTTGGCTTGGTTAGCTGTTGTAGCTTCAGTCTTGACTTTGCTGTATTTTGTTAAGCTCCTGTGTTTTTCAGTGGCAAGGGCTGTAACATTGTGGGAATTACTGTTCTTACTTTTTGTCAAAATTATTTTCCTTTTGTTATAAAGCTTGTTGATATTATGGTTCTGCCATGTGGCTTTGTTTCTGGGATTTGCCATGCACTTGTTTTTACTTGCTGTTCTAGTGTAGTGGTGTACATTTCTGCATATTCAGTGGAATTAACTAAGTTTGGTGGGGATTTGAAGCTTGCCAAAGTATCACTTAGGAGTAGTAGGCAGCTTGTCTTAAAGACATTTCTAAAGGTACGTTGGATGCAAGGGATCTCTGCTTTCAGTTTTATTTTTGAAGACTACTACTTTATGGTCAGACCTAACAAGTGACGAAAGTACGCAAGGTATGGTGCAAGATGCTCCCATATTAGTAAGGATAAAATCCAAGGTATAAATTCCCTAGTGAGTACTCTGTTCCAGGGCGTTTGTATTGACAGAGTGATGTAGGTTTACCACTCTGTAGCTGGATAGTTTATATTACCTAGGGAAATGGTATTGGGTGTAATACTAAGTGATTCTAGTTCTTGTAGATAGGCATTGTAGCTTTCTTTTGTCATACAAGGAGTTCTTTAGCTAGCTGATATGACTTGGGACATTTCTGATGGTTATTTGGACATGACTAAGTTGTAGTGCATCATGCTACCTTACCAGCCTTGATGCAAGTCTTTTCTGAATATAGAATTGTACACCACCAACTTTTTTCCCATCCTGTACAGTAGCTGGTCTAACTGTGTGAAGGCATTGTAGCTCTGCATAGTTGGGAGTGCTCTCCACTATTTAAACTATGTCTCGGTCACTACACAGATGTTAGTGTCTTCCAGGGTGAGAAGGACTTGTAAGGAGTGGAGTTTCTTGTTCAGGCTCCTAGCATTAATCAGCAACACCTTCATCTGAAGTAGTTAACTTCATTTGATCAGCAACCTGTGGGTATCTGATCCGACCGGGATCCGAGCCGGCAGCTTTCCAAGCTAAAGATCTGAGCTCCAAACTCCTCCCCCTACCCATAATACCCTGCTACCTCCTTCCAGTCCCCAGATCTTGTTTGCCGCGGCTTTAACAAGCACGAGTTACGAGTTCCTGACGGTTAGGTAGTGAGTATTGGGTAGATTTCTTTGACTTTTTCAACTTTTTGAAAAGTTTGAGAGGTGTGTGTTTGTGATTGTTTAAACCCTTAGCCTAGCTTAGTTTTAGTATTTTCCCCCTTCCCCTTATTCTTGTGTGTAAAAGTGTGTGTGTGGTTGGTTTAGTATGGCCTAAGGCCATCTTCTCCAAGTGCTCTGAGTGTGGCCATAAGCTCTCACCAGCCGATGGCCACACTCAGTGCATTCTTTGCCTGGGGGTAGCACATTTATCATCGGGCTGCCATATTTGCGCAGCCTTTAACCCCCGGGCCCTGTGAGATAGGAGGAACAAGCTGATCCTGGCAGGTCTTTTACCCTCGGATTCTGCTTCTTACTCCTCTCCCTCAGTGGCTCCAGCCGCGGCTGTGGCTGTTCAGCCAGCTGTGCTATCTCCCCTGGCTGGGACTCAACCTCCCACTATTTCCCAGGGAGAGAAGGACCACAAGAGGAAAGAGAGGAGAGACCGAGAGAGGGAGAAGGAGAGAAGCATAGGAGCCACAAGCGGCGGGCCGACTCAGCCCCCTCGGCCCTGCTGGCTAAGCAGCTCTCTTCTCCCATGAAGATTCCCGGGTCCTCCCCCCTCTCGGCTCCGTTTCTCACCAGAGGAGGAGCCCTGGCAGTCTTCGAGGTCATTGCGGCGGCCTTCGCAGCCGGCTTTGCCGGCCACTTCTAGGTCGACACGAAGCCTTTCAGACGCTGACATGGACCGGATGATGCGTCGCTTCCTCCAAGCCCAGATGCAGATGGGAGTGCTCCTGCCTCCCCCCCCCCTCCGGGGGGGAGCTCAGCCCCATTTTTTGCCCCCATAGCTCCTTCTCTGATCCACTATCTGGTTTCGGAGCAGTTGGATCCGAGTAGTCTCGGAGTCAGGGAGTTGGCGCCGATGATAGTTGCTACTTCGCCGGCCATGCCCTCGAGTTTGTCAGATCCCTTTTTGGATCCGAGCATTCGGAGCATCGGATCCGAGAGGGTAAGTGTGTCTTCGGCTCCGTTGCGGTCGGAGCACATTTCCTTTCGGGCCCGATCACTTTGGCTCCGACGCCGATCCCCACATCGGATCCGAGGGTGTTGGTCACGGGACCCAGACAGAGCGGTTCACCTTTGGCATTCAACGTGGTGGAGAGGGTCCTCTCGAGAGGTTCGAGACCCCATGCTGTCGCTACGGATCCATCCACCATTCCCTCGCAGATGGGATTGTCTTCCATCATCCGGCCCCAGGGACAGCCTGTGTTGATGCCCAGCCAGTTCCACTGGAGGAACACGACCCTGTTGGTGAGCCCTCCTTGGACAGTCCTGCCGAGGAAATCCCTCACAAACATAAATGTAAGAGGAGGCACTTGGACTCCCCCGAGTCCCTCATGGAAGACACCGGTTTAGAGGAAGGGGAAGGTTCCCCTTGGACAGTCCTGCCGAGGAAATCCCTCACAAACATAAGTGTAAGAGGAGGCACTTGTACTCCCCCAGAGTCCCTCATGGAAGACACCGGTTTAGAGGAAGGGGAAGGTTCCCTTAGGTCACCCCCCGAGGACGTCTCCTTTGGAGACATTATGGAAATGCTACGCCTAAAAGGGGGGTGGTCAACCCAAAAGCCTTCCTCTGATGAGTCTGTGTTTCTGGAGGCGTTTGACGCAGGCCCGTCTACCTCTTGGGTGTCCCCTCCGGCTGACCCCCTGGTAGACCTCATTAACTCCAGGGCGTGGAAGGAGCCGAACACTGTAGAGCCGGCCCTTAGGAGACCAGATAAGATCCTTAGTCCCCCTGTGGATAGGACAGCGTGGAGTAAAGGTTCCTCGGTAGATGCCATGATGGTGGTGGCTGCCACCAAGAAGGAACTGGCACAGGATAGTTCCTTGGTCCATCCTCCTGATAAGGAGTCTCTGATTATGGATCGCATCAGAAAGCGGATGTTTGCTTCAGCTACCTTTTCCATAAGGGCACTGAATTACTTGGACCATGTGATTAGCCTTCAGCGGGATCTGGTGAAGGAATACGCTGAGTCCGCCCCTGAGTCCATGTCGGCCGAGGACAAACGGACCTTCTCGACTCACATGGCCACTCTAAAGTCTGTATCGAACACGTCTATGCGGCTACTCTCTAATGCCACGGAGGGGGCCGCTAGAGCTAGCGGATCGGGCATCGCCTTACGGCATCACACCTGGCTCCGACTTTGCAGAACCCTTCAAGGCACCCTTTGCAAACGCTCCCTTTGGTTCTACCCTGTTTGGCAAAACCGTCCACGATACATTGGTCCAGAGCGTGAAAGACGGGAAGACGCTGTCTGCTGTCGGAATCCGCTTCTTGTCTCCTCAAAGGTCCTTTTCCAGGAACCAGAGAGGACAAAAGAAGATATGGTTCCAGAAGTCTCAGCAATCCTGTTACACTCCGGACCCTTCATCCTTCAGAGGCAGAGGGGGACAAGGTGGACACCGGCCCAGAGGCAGATGGGGGGGGGCGAAGAATTTTGGGTCACGGGAACCTTTTTCCGACCGTCCCACGTAGCAGCCTTGAGGGGTTGCCCGACTGCTCCTCTCTGGAGGCAGTCGGGGGGGCGGGGGGTTTGAAGCACCTGGCACAATGGGAGTCCATCACGACAGATCGCTGGGTGCTTCAAATAATATTCAGAGGCTACTCTATTCCCTTCATAAATCTTCCTCCTCAATCAAGGCACCTCCCCGATGTTCCACCAGTCAGAGGGAGGCTGCAGCTTTAGAAATAAAGAAGTTGCTAGAAAAAAAAGCCATCCCCCTAGACCAGTCCGGGTTAGGCAATTACTCCAGGTTCTTTTTGGTGCCAAAAAAGATGGGGGGCTTAAGACCAATTCTCGACCTTTCTACAATGAACCTCTTCGTTGCCAAGGAGAAATTCTGGATGGTCACTCTTCAGTCCATTCTCCCCCTTCTGCAAGAGAATGACTGGATGTGCTCCATAGACCTCAAGGATGCGTACTACCACATTCTCATGAACAGGTGATCCAGGAGGTTTCTCTGCTTTCGGTTGGGGGTCGGTCACTGCCAGTTCAGGGTCCTACCATTTGGCCTCACCACAACCGCCAGGTTGTTCACCAAGGTCATGGCTGTTGTAGCGGCCCACCTGAGGCTTCAGGGAATACAGGATCTGAAGTAGGATATTCATTTGTCTGCAACCTGTGGGGTTATGGATCCGATATCGGATCCGAACCGGCATGGTTTTCCAGCTATGGATCCAAGCTCTCAGCTCCTCCCCTCACCCATAATGCCCTGCTCTACCCTCATGACCCCAGATCTTGTTTGCCGCGCTGGTAACTGGATGTGGGTACATAGCTCTCAGCTAAGTGAACTCTTTTCTTGTTTAAAAACAGAAAATTTTTTGATTCTTTAACTAAATTTGTGTGAAAGTAGTAGGTTTCCCTTTAATATAGACTGTTTTGAGTTTATTTTAAGTTAAAGTAATAATTTTTATTCCCTCCCCTCGCTGTGCGTAGAGTGTGTGTGTAGGCCTGTGTGTTTTTTTTTTGTTGTTTAAGTTACTTTCTGTAACTTTAGGTTTTATAGATTATGGCTGAACAGCCTAAATCTATATTTTCGAAATGCTCCGAGTGTGGCCATAAGCTCTCACCGGCTGATGGCCACACTCGGTGTGTTAAGTGTCTTGGGGTTGAACACCTCACATCTGGTTGTTCCATTTGTGCAGGGTTCAACCCCAGGGCACTGAGGGAGCGGAGGTCCAAGCTGGTCTTGGCGGGTCTTTTACCGCCGGACTCGGCTCCGGCCTCCGCTCCTTCGGGGACTACTGTTTCTGCAGTTGTTCCCCCTGTGGCACCCCCTCCTGCTCCTGGGACTCAAACTCCCGCTTCTGGAGAGGAGAGGGATGCAGCTAAAGGACCGGAGGGAGAAGCACAAGCGGCGGGCCGAGACCTCTGTTTCGGCCCCGCCAGCCAAGCGGGCTTCTCCCCCGGCTCCGTTGTCGGTTCGGTCTCCTCCTTCTCGGCTCCGGTCCCCTGTGTGCTTCTCACCGGGTCCTGAGGAGGAGGAGACCCGATCTCCGTCGAGGCTATCGAGGAGGCACTCCAGGCCTACCTCGGTAGCCTCTTCGAGATCTACCCATAGCCTTTCTGATGCTGATCTGGACCGGATGATGAGAAGGTTCATCCAGGCCCAGATGCAGATGGGAGTGCTCTTGCCTCCCCCCCCTCGGGGGGGGAGCTCAACACCCTTTTTTAAGCCTATTGCTCCTTCTCCGACCCGCTATCCGGGTTCGAGCAACTGGAGCCGAGCAGCTTCGGGCGGGAAGGTCGGAGCCGATAGTACTTGGTACCGGATCCGACCCTGCCTCGAGTGCGTCGGACCCGATCTCTCGGAGCCTGGATCCGAGCCGGATCCGGGGATCAGTGCTCCTTCGGCGCCGTCTGTGTCGGAGCGCACTGTCCTTCGGATCCGAGTGCTTGGCGCCGGCTCCGATCCACTCTTCGGATCCGAGGGGAGCCGATTGTCGGATCCTTTGGTCGAGGTCGGCTCCCTTCGGCTTTTGATGTAGTGGAGAGGGCTCTGTTGAGGGTCTCCGGACCCCGGCACTTGCTTCGCTCCCGCGCTCCTCTGCACTGGGCCAGGCTTCCACCATCCGGCCCCTGGGACAGCCCGCTTTCTGTGCCCCAAGTTGCTCCCATGGAGCAAATTGCTGCTGCGAGGACTCCTCTGACAGCCCCCAGAGGAGGCCCTCGCAAGCATACGTGCAAAAGGAGGCACATTGACTCCCGAGTCTCTCACTGAAGACACGGACTTGGAGGAAGGGGAAGGCTCCCCACGGTCACCCCGAGGATGTCTCCTTCGGAGACATCATGGAAATGCTCCGTATTAGGGGTGGTCTGCCCCAAGTCTTCCTCGGACGAGTCCGTGTTCTTGGAGGCATTCAAACGGGCCCGTCTACCTCTTGGGTGTCCCCTGCCGACCCCTGGTGGACCTTATTACCACCAGGGCGTGGAAGGAACCGGACACCGTGGAGCCAATTCCCAAAAGACCGGATAGGATCCTTAGTCCGCCTCCGACAGGACCCATTGGAGTAAGGGGCCTCCTGTAGATGCCATGTTGATGGCGGCGGCCACAAAGAGGGAACTGGCTCAGGAGAGTCCCTCAGTCCACCCACCGAGCAAGGAGTCTCGGATGATGGACCGCTTGGGGAAGCGGATGTTCAGTTCGGCGACCTTCTCGGTAAGGGCGCTGAACTATTTGGCACATGTTATTCGGATGCAGCGAGATCTTATTAAGGAATACGCTGCATCCCCCCCTGAGTCCATTTCGGAGGAGGACAGAGTTCTGCACTCCACCAAAATGGCCACTCTTAGGTCAGTCACAAATACTTCTATGCGGCTACTCTCCCATGCAACGGAGGGCGCCGCTAGAGCTGCGGGGACAGGACTGGTCACTCGACGTCAGGCCTGGCTCCGTCACTGCGATTTTTCTGAGCCCTTCAAGGCGTCGTTTGAACGCCTTTGATGGTTCTGCTCTGTTTGGCAAGACCGTTGCGAGACGTTGACCCAGAGCGAGAAGGACGGAAGACGCTGTCTGCCGTCGAATCCGCTTCTCTGCACCCCAGAGGCCCTATTCTAGGAACCAAAAGGGTCAGAAGAAGATGTGGTTCCGGAAGTCGCAGCAGTCCCAGCCTGCTCCGGACAACCAGTCCTTCCGTGGCAGAGGAGGACAGGGAGGACGCCGCCCTAGAGGCAGAGGGGCTCCCAGAAACTTCGGGTCCAGGGAACCTTTCTCTGAACGGCCCGCAGCAACCCTGAGGGTTGCCCGACTGCTCTACTCTGGAGGCAGTCGGGGACGTTCGGGGCACCTAGCGGCATGGGAGTCCATAACATCGGACCGCTGCGTTCTCCAAATCATATCCAGGGGATATCGCATTCCTTTCCTTCACCTTCCAAAGTTGAAGTCCCTCCCAGACGTTCCACCCGGTCAACGGGAGGCCGCTTTGGCAGAAATTGGCCATCTGCTAAAGAAAAGAGCCATCCAGCCCGTTCCCCCAGACCAGATCGGATCAGGGTTCTACTCCAGATTCTTTTAGTGCCAAAAGACGGGGGAACTAAGACCAATCCTAGACCTCTCTCTCTTGAATCTGGCAGTCCCCAAAGAAAAATTCCGAATGGTCACTCTGCAATCCATTCTCCCCCTTCTGGGAGAAAATCACTGGATGTGCTCGATAGATCTCAAGGACGCGTACTACCACATCCTGATGGACAGGCGCTCCAGGAGGTTTCTCCGCTTCGGCTGGGAGCCAGTCACTACCAGTTCCGGGTCCTTCCCTTTGGTCTCACCACAGCCCCAGGGTGTTTACCAAAGTACTAGCAGTGGTAGCGGCCCACCTGAGGCTTCAGGGGGTGCAGGTCTTTCCCTACTTGGACGACTGGCTCCTTACCGCCCCAACAAGGCATCTACTTCTCTTGGCGAGACTCCTTTCTCCATCTTGCTCCATTTCTGGGCATCACAATAAATACAAAAAGTCCAACCTGGCCCACACAGCTCTTAGATTTCATAGGGGCCAGACTAGACACAAGGAGTTTACGAGCCTTCCTCACTGCGGACAGAGTTCTAAATCTGCAGCTCCAGGTGCGGGCCATTCTCCATTCAAGTTCTGTTCCAGCGGAGTTGGTCCTGAGGGCTCTAGGGTCCATGGCTCGGCTATAGCACTTCTTCCTCTTGCCAGGCTCAATATGCGCATTCTACAGTGGACGCTCTTAGTACAGTGGTCATACCTTGCTCTCCCCATGCATCATCCCATAGCGATCAGCAAGGCTTGCAAGCGGTCCCTCTTGTGGTGGCTCCACTCCCGGATCTCCACGAGGGTCGCCCATTTTGTGCTTCTCCCCTCTCGCCACGGTGACCACGGACGCCTCCGCCTCGGGTGGGGGCACTTTTGGGCCGGACAGTCCAAGGCACGTGGAGCGATTCAGAGACCTTACTGCATATCAATGTTCTAGAGATGAGAGCAGTGCTCTTAGCGTTGCTAGCACTTCAGGAATTTCTTCCCTTGGGAACAATTGCGATTCAATCGGACAATATGTCTGTTGTCTGGTACATCAACAAGCAAGGGGGAACAAGGTCTTACCCTCTTTGTCGAGAGGCCATGAGAGTTTGGGAATGGGCAATCTCCACCAATCGCTTTCTCATAGCAACGCACATTCCGGTCGGTCCAACATCCTAGCGGACAAGCTCAGTCGCACCATTCTGACCCCTTACGAGTGGTCTCTCAATTGTCAAGTAGCGGAACGCATATTCGCACGGTGGGGAACCCCTTCATGCGATCTTTTTGCTTCTCCCTCAAACACCAAGTGCAACAGTTTTTTCGCTCTAATACCTCCTCCCGGAGGTACCCCAAGAGACGCTCTGGTGCATGCTTGGCCACCCGGTCTTCTGTATGCCTATCCACCCTTGCCTCTGATGCTGCAAGTTCTTCAGAAAGCCTCTCGGGTGGGTTGCAGAATGATTCTCATTGCTCCATTCTGGCCTCGACAGATCTGGTTCCCCTTCCTAAGGTCTCACTCGGTGAATCCTCCTTGGATTCTAGATCCCATTCGGATCTGATATCCCATCCATCCTGCATTCCTCCTCCGAACCTGGACAACCTGAAGCTGACCGCTTGGCTGCTCCAGTTCCACTCTTGATAAGGACTCCCGGTATTTCTTCACCGGTAAAGGCTATTTTGGTGGCGGCTCATAAACCATCCACTAGAAAGGTTTACGGAAGTAAATGGAAACGCTTTCTCTGTGTGGGCGGAGCGGCAAGGCCTAAATCCTTCACGGTTCCTCTCCCTGTAGTGCTTGATTTTCTAACCTCTCTCTTTAATGATGGTGCCAGCAGTTCCACAGTCAAAGTTCAACTGGCGGCAATTTCTCACTATCACATTGGTCAAGAGTCTAATCCTCTTATGTCAGCCAAATTGTGCAAAACATTTCTTAAAGGTACTTTCCTTCTCAGGCCCCTATAAAACAAGCAGTTCCTCCTTGGGACCTTTCTTTGGTCCTACAGGCCTTGACCGCTCCCCTTTCGAGCCAGGCTACGGTGGATCTCAAATTCTTGTCCTACAAGACAGCCTTTTGGTAGCCATTACATCAGCCAAGAGAGTTTCTGAACTTCAAGCTTTATCAGCTAAACCTCCTTACTTGGTATTTCATCCGGACCGTGTCTCCCTCAGGACCAACCCGTCCTTCCTTCCTAAAATCGCTTCTGAAGCAAACATCAATCAATCCATTAACCTCCCTGTTTTCTTCCTAAGTATGAAAACAAAGGTGAATATAAGCTACACTCACTAGATGTTCACAGGCAACTTAGATTTTATCTCAACAGGACAGCTGGTCATAGGCAATCCGACCAGCTGTTTATTTCCTTTGCAAAATTCAATTTGGGCAAGCCAATTTCTAAAGTTTCTCTGTCCCGCTGGATTTCACAGTGCATTTTATTGGCTTATCAAGCGTCAGGAAGGCCCGCACCGGGGGGTGTTCATGCCCATTCAACCCGGTCAGTATCTACCTCGGCAGCCTTCAAGGCTAGGATTCCTCTAGATGATATTTGTGCAGCAGCCACGTGGGCTTCATCTCATACATTTATTTCTCACTATAAGTTGGATCTTGCATCTAGGGGTAGAGCATCCTTTGGCTCGCGGTGCTCCGGAATATCCTTCCATGATGGCCGCCCAAGATTCAGGTAGCTGGGGACTCTGTCCCACAGGTTGCAGACAAATGAATATCCTACTTCAGATTTAGAAGTTATGTACTCACCATAACGTTCCATCTGAGTAGGTGTATTCATTTGTCTGCAACCATCCCGCCCTCCTATCCCCCTGGCCTTTCAGTTTCCTGCATATTCCTTGTTACCCTTTTTAGGGTATTGTTGCTTTGGCAAACTCGATCTGAGGTCATGAGGGTAGAGCAGGGCATTATGGGTGAGGGGAGGAGCTGAGAGCTTGGATCCATAGCTGGAAAACCATGCCGGTTCGGATCCGATATCGGATCCATAACCCCACAGGTTGCAGACAAATGAATACACCTACTCAGATGGAACGTTATGGTGAGTACATAACTTCTAATTTTTCCTTACCTGGATGACTGGCTCCTTGCCGCCTCCACCAGGCATCTACTCTGCTCAGCCAGGGATTGCTTCCTGCTCTTAGCCTCCCAGTTGGGGATCACTATAAATTACAAGAAATCATCCCTTCAACCAGTTCAAGTCCTGGACTTCATAGGGGCCAGAATAGACATGTTTCAGACCAAGGCCTTCTTGATGTCGGACAGACTTCGCAGCTTAACCCTTCATGTTCTAGCACTCCTTCAATCTCCAGCCCCATCAGCGGAGATTAGTCCTGAGAGCTTTAGGGTCCATGGCAGCAGCAATCAACCTTTCGCCCTTAGCTCGCTTGCACATGAGGGTCCTCCAGTGGACCTTCCAGGTTCAGTGGTCCATCCTTCAACACCCGTTGGAATCTCCGATCCCCCTCAGCAGAGTTTGCAGAAATTCCCTCATATGGTGGCTCCAATCTCGAGAGCTTTGGGAAGGACGACCGTTTTATAATGCCACAACCCCAAGCCACTGTAACCACGGATGCCTCTCGCCTTGGGTGGGGGGCATTGCATGGGCAGAACAGTCCAAGGTACGTGGACTCTGAGACCGTTCTGCATGTCAATGTTCTGGAGATGAGAGCGGTGCTTCTAGCGTTGCAAGCTTTTCATGCCTTTCTCTTTCCAGGGACTATTGCAATTCAGACTGACAACATGTCAGTGGTCCGGTACATCAACAAACGGGGGGGACCAGGTCTTACCCTCTTTGCCGAGAAGCCATGAGAGTTTGGGATTGGGCGATATCCACCAACCATTTTCTGTTAGCAACGCACATTCCGGGTTGGTCCAACATCCTAGTGGACAAGCTGAGTCAAACTATTCTCTCGCCTTACGAGTGGTCTCTGAACCCCTTAGTAGCGAAACAGATCTTCCGCAAGTGGGGCCAGCCTTGCTGCGATCACTTCGCATAGTCTTCAAACACGAAGTGCAGTGAGTTTTTCGCTCTAATCCCCCTCCCCCCAGGGGAAAGCCCCAGAGACGCTCTAGTTCATGCTTGGCTATCCGGTCTTCTTTATGCTTATCCTCCTCTTCCGTTAATGAAAAAAATTTTTACAGAAAGCTCGTCAGTTGGGGAACAAGATCATCCTCATAGCCCCATTTTGGCCTAGTCAGTCCTGGTTCCTGTACCTACGGTCTCATCTTGTAGCTCCTCTTTGGATGTTGGATCCCGTTCCGGGTCTGATTTCTCATCCTTTGGGATTAGAAACTTCGAATCTGGACGACCTCAAGCTCTCTGCTTGGTTGATCCAGTTCCGTTAGTTGCCAGAACTCCCGGTAACTCGTCTGCAGTTAGAGCCTTCCTGGTAGCGGCGCATTTTACCACAGCAAATGGAAACCGTTTTCCATTTGGGCCTCTCATAGGAATTTGGATCCTTTCACTGCTCCCATTCCAGCAGTGCTTGATTTCCTATCTCATATTTTTCAGCAAGGGGCCAGTTCTTCTACTGTAAAGGTTCAAATGGCTGCCATTTCCCATTTTCATATTGGAGACTATCTTAGCCCTTTAGCTTCCACTAAGATTTGTAAGACCTTCTTGAAAGGCACTTTTCTTTTGAGACCTCCTATTAGGAACTCTGTTCCCCCATGGGTCCTAACTTTGGTCCTTCAGGCTCTAACCGGACCACTCTCTGAGCCTGCAGCTTCAGTTGACTTAAAATTCTTATGTTGGAAAACTGCTTTCTTAATAGCTATTACCTCAGCTAGAAGGGCGTCAGAGCTCCAGGCCCTTTGTACTAAACCCCCCATATCTTGTTTTCCAAAAGGACAGAGTCTCTCTCAGGACTAACCCTTCCTTCTTACCTAAAGTGGCTTCCGAGGCGAACATCAATTTAATCCATTAATCTACCGGTTTTCTTCCCTAACTATCAGAATAAAGGGGAATATAAACATCATTTGTTAGATGTTCATAGACAATTACGTTTTTACCTGCACAGAACAGCTGCCTTTCGCAAGTCAGAGCAGCTCTTTGTTTCCTTTGCAAAGCCCTTCTTGGGTAAGCCAGTGTTGAAGGTGACTCTAGCTAGGTGGATTTCTCACTTCATTTTGACGCATACAAGATATCTGGTCTGCCAGAGCCCTTAGGGGTTCATGCTCATTCTACCCGTTCTATGGCTACTTCTGCTGCGTTCTGGTCAAGAGTTCCCTTGGATGACATTTGTTCTGCAGCTACTTGGGTTTCCTCTCCTACCTTTCTCTCTCATTATAAATTTGATTTGATATCCAGAGGAAGGGCAGCGTTTGGCTCTGTAGTGCTCCGGAATATCCTTCCTTGAGGACCTCCCAAGTTTTTTGGTAGCTGGGGACTCTGTCCCACAGGTTGCTGATCAAATGAAGTTAACTACTTCAGATAAAGAAGTTATGTACTCGCCATAATATTCCATCTGAGTAGGTAACTTCATTTGTCAGCAACCGACCCCCCCCCCCTTCTTTCCCCCTAACCTGGTTCTTTGGTTATCTGAACCCTAGAATGATTTCAGCCTTTGGTATTCATTAGGTTAGGATGTTTCAGGTTGTTTTGTTTTGGCGAAATTGTATAAATGGGCAAACGCGATCTGAGGACTGGAAGGAGGTAGCAGGGTATTATGGGTAGGGGGAGGAGCTTGGAGCTCAGATCTTTAGCTTGGAAAGCTGCCGGCTCGGATCCAGGTTTGATCCGATACCCACAGGTTGCTGACAAATGAAGTTACCTACTCAGATGGAACGTTATGGTGAGTACATAACTTCTTTTTATTCACTTTGTCATATTAACATAAAACATCACACAGGCACTGCACTCTTCTACATAAACTACCTAAGTGGAATTGTAGTAAAATCTGACTCATTAGCTTTTTCAAGACTGATAGTGTAATAGTATGGAGAACCTGAAACAAAACTACACCACATTACAGTTAAAACATTTAACAGTATTTCCTGTGACAAAACTTCTACTAATAGTCTGAATTCAGTTATCTCTTTGAAAGTTGAATCTCATTTATAGATGAAGATGGGTCTCTCACACTTTGAAGATAATTGAGTTAGCTGTTAGAAATCTATTTATTTATAATAACCTTTTTTTCATTTCTGTCTCGTTTGAGTAACGGCCATAGCTAGTGCTTCTGTTAACCTCGCTTAGAGTGCTTGAACTACTAGCTTCTACTATATATACTGTTTGATAACTTCCATAAATAAATTTTCTGGGTTCCCTTAAATTTTCTGGGTTCCCTTAACTAAAAATCTTCATTTATCTTGGATGCTAGAAATCAAACAACTGATCAGAAATTATTAGGTTACTTATCCTTGTACTGTGACTTTTAATAATTTTTTTTATACGTTTGGGCAGTTAAAAAAAAAAAGTCAAATATTATCACTGTCATTTTTATAACTGATCATATTTGTCAAATAACCATTGGATTTCTGCAATTTAATATCTAAAAAGTTCTTAATTAAAAAAAAAATTCTAAAAACTTTCTGAAATTAAGAGAATCAGTAAATTCGAGGAAAGTATTTATCCAAGTGTCATTTTCCATATAAAAAAAACTTGGTAATAGTTATGAAAAAACACATTTCAAACAAGTTAGTGTATTTTCCTCCCATTACCAGATTTGTATTCTGTTGCCATCATTAGTTCTGAGGTGTTTGAGATATCCTAGATTGAAGACTGCTGACAATTCACATCATTCTGCATCTTCCTTTTGTGTTTGCATTTATAATATCCTAATAGTAGAACAAGAAAGAGGATAAGATAAGAACATGTGTCTGGTACACTGTGTAGATTACACTCTTGGCTCATCACCAGCAGTTTGTCTACACCCTTTCCTTGTCTTCAGAGCTGCTAAAATTCTCAGAAACCTGCCATACTTAACATTGCACACTAAAGGCAAAAGTTTACATACTGCGTGCACACAGAATATAGGTACTTGGACACCTCAAAATACCCTAACCCACCTAAACCCAAAGCTACCCTTATTTTATTTTCCTTTTATTGTTAAACTAAAAAATACATGAACTCCCAAGCTGATAAAGTGATGGCAAAAAATCGGCCTTAAAAAGCTGTATGACTTTGCATTTACATGGTGTATTATACTGTTAAAGCATGACAGTTATTAAAATGTGCAGGATGAAGTGAAAATGCATAATACTTTTAAATATGTTCAAAGGCATGAAGTGGAATGCTGCAGCTGCATTCCATTTCTGCCTTATGAGAGCAGTCATTGGTGTGCAGTGGCTACTTGGGTCTATTTTCACATAAAACAAATTATGTGCAAATAAGACTGTAGTAAATGTCATTAGGATATGTTCATGATTATGCCCTCCCACCTGTGAAGGGTAAGGAATGCTGACAGTGTTTGGGGTGAAGTCTTCTGCCCCTGATTGTAGCACTTGTAGTAAAACAGGGTTGCCCAGCTTAAGTAAAATGCTGTCACATAACGAGCAGTGCAACAATAGCGATATTTAATGAATAAGCATATTATCCGTTAAATATTACTTTTGTTGGGATGCTCACCCTGTAACTTTTCATCTAATTTGTTTTCACCCCAAGTATTGTGCTGCTCTGCAGTGTCAAGTTAATTCCGACTACTATATGCCACAGAATCACGTGATCATGATGCTGAAATTAATAAATGAAATAATAGATCGTCTAGATGATTGTTACTAAAATTTAATAAATTGTGTTCTAGTCCTGAGGAGCTTTTCTCCCCGGGTCTCTGCTGAAAATGAGCCAAAAGCTCAGCCAGACTAACCCGGTTAACAAATGTAAAATAAAATAAATAATCTGTGTGCATGTTGTGTGCTGCATGCACACTAAAATGTTTACTCTTTATTTCAGTTACTTAACTAACTTTTTGATAGAATGGCTTTGGAGATTGGCTAACAGGCTGTACCACTCAAGCTGAATGATTTCTGACTTTGTTGGGTGAGTCAGGGCTTTGAGCTTTCTTTAATGCCCTTCACACGTGTGCAGCTTAACTGATGGGGTGTGTATCCCTGCAAATACTGTTTAAATTCTTTTGATCCAGTGTTGTCTATTTTCATCCAATTCAACATGTGGGACGTTTGGTCCAACTAGATCTGACCTTGGAAACGATTCTGAAGCTTCTTTTGGTTTCAGGGCTCTTTCTCTATCCATAAATCCCTGTACTCCACTCTAATACCCCAGATATCATACCCCAGATATTTGCAACCGAATACTTCAGATGTGTTCTTTGGAACTGCTGTTTTTGCGGTGTGTGTATCCTTTTTTGCATTCCAGCTATCATTCTTCCCCTAGCAAGAATTTTTCTTAAACTCTCTCTTTTCTTATTAAAGTGTTTTATGATTCATAATTAGGTGCTTCTATTAGGATTGAGTTATGTAACTTTAGTGTTATGTCTTTTTATAGCGTTTGTAGCATTTTCACATGGGTAGCTGTGTTTTCAAATAGTATTAGATAATAGTATACAAGCTGTTGGTCATTGTTGCTTAGAGATTTAGATATACGTAGATACATAGGCTTGGATCCATATTTTGTGTGATACAGTAGTACTTACATTTTATTGTGCATCTGAGTGCTGTCACTTCACCATGTCCTAGTCTCAGGGATTTAAGAAGTATGCTGTATTCGGGCACAAGTTACCTCCTTAAGACCCCCCCCCCCCCCATTTGCTATGTGTATATTTTTTGGGCCCTGCCCACCTTGATTCATATTGTCTGTCCTGTGCATCTTTTAGTGCCAGGGCTCTTCAAACTAGGAGAGACAAACTTATTGTAAAGGGTTTACTCCCTCCTTAGACAGGGGGTTCATCTTCTGCAGGTTCCTTCACATCAGCTTCTCCATCCAAGATAATGGATAAACCTAAGTCAAAAGAAAAACCCAAGGACAGAGATAAGGAAATGAAGAAAGCAAATAAAGGGGGTGCAGTGGTTGTTTGGGATTGGTCTATGTGATCGTTTTTATCAAAAAATTATTTTGGACCCCACCTCCAAATTTAAGGCAGATGTATTGATACAGTCAGCTCTGGATGAAGGCATCATTCGTAAGGATGTTGCGTTCCAATTATTTAACCATTCAAGATCCCTTAGAACAACACTTGTATTTGCTTCCTCATATCCATAAGAATTTTACAAAACCACTAGGCAGACCTATTGTATCGGGCGGTGGTTCACTAAATGAACCATTGTCTGCATACCTTACCAGGTATTTAAAACTTTTGTTACAGGGGGTGAGTTCCAGGATATGACTCAGTTTTAAAGTATAATACTAGACATGCAGTTGGAGCCATGTTGGTATTTGTGCACACTGGATGTGTCTGCTTTATATGCCAACATAACACATTGGGCTGGAGTCCTGGCATTGGAATAATGGCGTAACCATATACCATTATATAGTCCTGACTTTAGTACTTTTTATTATGGCTGACTGAACATGTGTTTGCTAAAAATGTATTTTATTTTAATGGGGATTATTTACAGCTTAAGGGTACAGCAATGGGGCCTTCTTCTGCCCCCATTTATGCTGACTTTTTTTATGGGTTTTCTGGAGGAGCACATCATATATGACCGTAATCACAATTTATTCCTTGATGCTATAGATGTATGGCATAAGTAGCTGGATGACGGTTGGTGTGGAAGTCAGACTTGATATATCTAACTGAGTTTTGTTGAATATTTGAATGAGAGTAAGTGGGCATTGAATTTGCTGTCAAGTGTAGTCTTACCAATATAGTTTATTTGGATGTGGCCATTACCAAAAAGAATGATGGCACTTTGGGCAGTAATGTCTGGAAGAATCCCCAGTTTTATACTCTGTTACATGCCACCAGCTATCATCACAGACATATATGTAACCTACCTAAATCTCAGTTTCTACAAATTCAGATAATCTGCTGATCTCATGACGATCAGGTTAAACGGCAATCTGATATGGTTAACAGATTTTGTAACGGGGACTGTAACAAGAAAGATATAGTTTGAACATGTACTATGGTACAAAATATGATGGGTCTCTATTACAGTACAAACATGGGACAGTTTCTGGTTGAAATGTTATAAAACTAATTACTGGTTTTGTCCGAAACTCCTCTTTGTTCATTAGTTTAATACAAAAACATTGGGACTTCTTATTTGACTGACTAGAAGTTGAGTGAAATTGTACCTTGAAGATGTTTGTTCTCATATCTTAGAAGAACAAACCTGGGTGGTGTATTTAATCACTATGAAAGGAAGCCCACTCGGTAGTTCAGTCAATAGATGACCATTGAGGGGCATCCTTGTGGGTTGTCAACCTTGTGATACAATAAGGACAAAGTTGGCAACAATCCATTTCCCATGGCCATGAGTTTGAACAGTTCAAATGTTTCCACACAAGCTGTTCATTCAAAACAAGGTACTGTATCTAATCATAATAACAATAGAACGAATGTTAGTAATGAGCGTTTCGACGAACGTTTGGACACGATTGATACAGTTGGGCAGCAGCACGCTAATAATAGATTTGAACAAGTTTTTTCAAAACAGTATTTATTTTCCAACACAGTAAGTCCACGTATGGACAATTCTAGTTCTCCTTTGATACGTGATAAAGGACACAACGCAGTCTCTTTGAAAGACTTGATTTATTATTTAGAAAAAAGACTGTTTAAATACAAAACTACCAAAATAGATATTGCATATTTTAAAGTGTCTTTTTTTAAAAATTGTGCCACAAGGCTTAAGAATTTATAAATTCCCATTTGGAATTACATATACAGATGAAGTTATGAATGACTATGTACATTATTTTAATGAAATAGGTCTAGGACTCATCAAAAAAAACTTGCATTATTATGAAAAACAGAATGAAGAAACATTATTAGAGGTTCAGGACTTGGATAAAAAAGTTAAGAATGACTTATGTTTTCCCATTACAGTGCTTTATACTTTAGGATGTTAGATAAGGTTGATAAAAGATGTTATAGTATTTTTCAAAAGAAAAAACGTAAATTAGAAAGGGACCAAAAAAGTTATTCAAATAAGCAAGTATATATTTATAAAGCAGATAAATTAGGTAGATATTCCCAAGCTAGGCAAGGAAAGTCTCGGGCACTACCACCACATTTGTCCGAGAGACCACATTTGTCCAAGAGACATGATACTGGTTACATGTCACCTAGGTATAGTGATGTAGTGAGAAACAATGTGAGATGGGATGATATTGAAGAAAGTTCCAATAACCTACATCATCAGGAAGGTGAGGATTTTCCAGGGGTCAGACGCTCACAAAGACTGGCACAGTACTATACAGAGAAAGGGGAGTACAGCAGACAGTACTACCCACACAAGAGAAATCTTTATTGAATGATATTAATTCTAATACTTCTTTCGACAACGAGGATTGCATTGTACACCAGAAAGAAGGGTTTACAATATATTATTCAGATAGGTTTATTACGGATGATTACTTTAAATTGTTTTCCAAGGGTGTAAAATTTATTCCTTCAACTTCAGGAGATGTTGTTAATAATATAGTAGCTTTGAAGTTATACACCAGAAAACTTAATTTAGAAATCCAGTTTAGAACATCACGAAACTGAAAGTGGTAATTTTCCTCATTGTTATATATTACCAAAGAGAAAATTTATATACAACCCCACCCTACATCCCTTGGTTGAGGCATATGAGAGGTTGGTTATGGAAGATATTTACATTATTTTCAAACATCGCAAGAACAACAATAATTGGAATTTAACCAAGGGAGAACATGAATTGGTAAATGATCTAAGAAGAGAGAAAAATATACGAGTCATGATCCCGGATAAGGGGGGTGGAGTGGTGTTATTCCGAAGTATTGATTATTCGGATGAAATGTTAAATCTATTATTTGATAATAGTACTTGTATAGGAATTTGTAAAAATCAGATAAATATAGCATATTCTAGAATTGATTTTTACTTGGAAGTATATCTATTGGATGGCAGAATTGACAAGGACATTTATGAATTTTTATATAGAAAAGACCCAGTAGTTCCTGTTTTTTTCGGTATCCCCAAGATACATAAAAACATCAGCAAACCACCATTTAGGCCTATTGTAGCTGCAAGGGGATCTAAAATCCACCCTCTAACTGTATTTATAGATACTTGTGTACAACATGTTATTCTTAATGTTTCACATCTACTTAAAGATTCTTGGGAATTTTTGAAGAGTATTAAACAAGAATTATTTACCAGCGATGTTGTCTTCCTCACTGTGGATATAAAAAACCTCTTTACTAGTATTCCAAAAGTAGAAGGTTTGACCTTATTTGAAGAGGTACTTTTTCAGTATTCAAGATTAGAGAATGATATGGTCAGACTTATTTGTGAACTCGTGGGCATAGTATTAGAACAACTTTCTTTGGTTCGAAGGTGAATATTACCAACAAATAAGGGGTGTCCCCATGGGAGCAGCATGCCCACCTGTCTATGCCAACCTTGTTTTGTTAGGTTGGGAGGACAGATATGTCATTGGAGGTTCCTATTGGGGTAGTATAAAACTGTATTTACGTTATTTGGACGATATCTTTATTCTATGGACAGGTACGGAGGGTGACATCCCTAAATTTATAGATTATCTAAATTCTAGTACCCATTTTTTGGATGTTACGTATCAGTATAATAAGAATTCCACTAATTGTTTGGATACAACAATTTCAAAAGAAAAAGAAGGATTTAAATCTTTGGTATATAGAAAAAAGACTTTTTGCAATGCTTATTTACACTTCGAAAGTGAACACCCGTTGGGACAAAAAATTAGTATAGTTAAGGGACAAAGCTATAAGGGTGGCCTGAATGACTTCTTGTCAAGAAGATGTAGCTACAGAATTTAATACTATTTCCAATATGTTTTTAGAGAGGGGTTATCCACAAAAGTTTTTAGATAATATTCTTCAAGAAGTATACAATCAGTGGGGGATTAAATACAAACCTTTACTTGGTGCTTGTTTAGACGAGGAAGTTCAGAGAAGTGGAAATGAAAATAGTCCTAGATTAGAAAATTTTAGTAAGGCTTGTATTTTACAATGCAACATGAATACTAAATTGGTCCGGGAAGCGTTTGAGAAAAACTGGAACATTTTTAGGACTAAGAAGGAAATTTTAGAGAAAGTAGGCAGTAAGCCTAGGTTTATCAACAAAGTGGGTTACAATGTTAAACAGTTTCTGGAATATAGAATAGACAATACCAGTAAAGTTATACAAGGAACTAAGCAATGTGGCATGTGTGCATATTGTTCATATATAATTTAAGGAATCTAGTATAGTTCTAAACAACAATATTAAGAGTAAAATAATTTTTAAAAAGGGTAATTGTAACACACGAGGAGTGGTTTATTTGGCTTGGTGTACCTCAAGCGGACATTTTTATGTAGGTAAAACTGAATGTATGTTAAAAAATAGAATATACGAACACCTAAATGATATAAAAAATCAAAAAATTACTAATGCTTTATACAGACATTCTATTGTTTGTGAGAATTTTGAAAAATTTGTGTTTGGTATTCTGGAAATAGTATACATTAACCCTAGAGGGGGTGATTGGAAGAATACCCTAAAAAAGAAAGGGAGCCAGTGGCAATTTAGATTGGCAGCTATGTTTACACCAGGTTTAAATGACTATGTATCTTTGGCACCTATGTTGTTGGAAAGAGCTAATAGAATGTAATTTTATTTGATTCCTCATACAGTGTGAATTTGATACACAATTTGATTAGATATACATGTTATAGGTACAAGTTGATGCACTTTATATACATATTGATGCATTTTATGAAGATAAAATATGTGTGTATGTGTGTCATGTGTATGTGTGTGTATATATATATATATATATATATATATATATATATATATATATACTTTTTATATGAATTTAATAGTTGTGTAGTATTGCATTATATAATGTGAAACATAGAATTTTTATTATATTGAAGTTTATATTGGTTTGAATTTTACGAAATTTTATGATTATATTTCTTTAAATTCATTGATTGTGATGTCATGACATTTTTAGTATTTAAATGCAATTAATTGGGTAGTTCTGTTTCCATTTCTGATGAAGTCTCTCTTGGAGAAGAAAGTGCTTAAATGTCATTATTAAAGTGTTCCTTATTACAACTAATTGAGTTTATCCATAAGTTTTGCACAGTTTTTGGCTTATTTGTTTTGGTATCTGGTTCGTTTAGTCATATATTATTTTTGGTGTAACCTTGTGATGTTGTTCTTTATGTAAATTTGTAGTAAAAAATGTTTTAGTACCAGTAATACCACTTATTTGTATATTTGTTAAGTGTAGATCTGATTGGGTTATATATCTTGTAACATGTACATGTTTGTGTTCTGTATAGGACAGATGTCTCGCCCATTCAGGACACACATTTCTGAACATATATGTGACATCAAAAACAAGCATATATCCAATGCATTATTTAAACATTTGAAAAGACATCCCACTGACCAATATTTGTTCATTACTATTGATAAAGTTCAAGACAAAATTAACAAAGCAGGTTGGCATAATATTTTGAATAAAAAAGAAAAATCTTTGATTACTAAACTGGGGGCTTTGTTTCCATCAGGTCTTAATGAGCATTTATAATAGACAGCAGTAGGTTAAGCTGGGTTTATTTTATTATTTAAGTGGTATTGAATCAATGATGTCATACACTGATGAGGGCTTGCTATGCCGAAAATGGTTTGTCTTGTTGCATTTTTCGGATGGGATAGGTATTTGCTGCCAGAAAATAAAATAAAATATCTGAATCTTGTTGGATTCAAATTTGTGCTGGCTGTGTTTCATTTTAAATTTGGACTCCTGGCTGTCTAATGTACAGTCGAACTCCCAACATAACTATAAGACTGCTTTCCAATGTGGCTGATGGCACAGATAGGGTGTCAGGCACTGGCATCATCATCATGAGCTGTTATACCTAGATGTGCCTATGTGACCTTGCAGAAAGCTTTAAGACATCCTTTGTAAATGCCCCCTACGATGGGTCTACAGTTTTTGGACCCAAAGTTAGACACTATTACCAGGAGCCAACAGGATGGCAAGACTCTCTACAATGTAAATCTGTTTTTCCACTCCACAGTGATCCTTCTATAGGAATCTAAGGGCAGGGGAAAAAGATGTGGTTCTGAAAATCAGAGATATTCATAGTGTTTCACTGTTGCAGACCTAACAAATGGGTTATCCGGCTCCTGGTAGCCCTCAGTCGGCCTGTATACCAAAGGTAAGTAAAAATTACGTTGGTTGCCGTTAGTTGTAAAGGATGTCAGGGCGTCCGATACAAAAGGACGCAGCTGACGTCACTTCCTCAATCTTCCTTGCCACGGAGCCCAAAGCAGAAGCTTTTCATGCACGAGTGCCGGTCAGCAGTTTACCTTTGTTGGTTTCTGACTACAAGAGTTGAAGTCTACTACAGCTAAGTACCCCGTTGGGAATCTTTTCTTGCCTTAACAAATGTCAGAAAAAGTTAATAATTGCCTTACCTGTGGAAAGCAGATTCCCAATAGAGACTTTCATTCCTATTGCATTATTTGTTTAGGCCTTGATCACGACGTTCCCAAGTGTGATCTCTGTGTCTCCTTTAATCTGCGTACTATCTGTCGTTAGGCTAAGATTTTGGCTAGGCATTTTGGAGTCTGGCCTAAGTTCGTTGGTATGGCGTCCGCCGGTCTTCAGGCTATGGATGTTCTAAAGAAACGTAAGGATAAGGACCGCGACAGCCCTCAGAAAGCGAAGTCCTCAGATGAGCTTAAGTTGGTCGTCAGTCAGGCGGTAGCCAGTGAAACGCCTTTGCAGTCCCTACAGTCTGCAGATGTACAACCCCAGGCCTTGATTGAGTCAGAGTCCCTTAGGCTTTCAACCTCTGTTTTGCCTTCCGACCTGTTGCCGGTCGCCTCTTCTGCCGGAGCCGCTAAGCTGACTCTGGTGTCCGAGGCTTCCGTTTTGCGTTCTGACAGCAAGCTTCTTCCTTCAACCTCTGCTACAACTTCGGCGGTTGCCAGGCCTCCTGAATCCTTCAGGCTTGCAGGTAAATCTTCCATTCGTAAGCCTGTGAAAAGGCAGGCTCCAGCTTCTTCTCAGTCCCAAATGGTTAAAATGGCTAAAGATTTGTTGACTCCTCTTATTAGGGGTTCTCAGCCACCTCCTTCTGAAAGGAGTAGGGATGTTTCTCCTGAGGTTTTGTCCTGCTCAGGTTCTGATTCTTCCAGCATTTCTGCTGATGAGGAATTTTCTCAGGTTTTTTTTCTCCTTTTGAGGATTCGGATGCAGAGGAGTCCATCCCTTTGGCCTCTCCTCCAGAGGATTTCTCTTTGGGTGATACTTTAAATACCATCGGAGAACATTTTAAATGGGAAAGTCTAGATTATCCCCAATCCGAGAAACGGATTGTGGAGTTTCTTGATTTAGCTCCGCATAGGCCTCTTGCTATTCCCTTTGTGTTGGAAGTTGTTGATGTTTTTCTGGAAAATTCCTTGTCTCCTAATTCGGTTCCTCCTGCTCCCAGGAAAGCTAACAGGTACTACAGAGTCCCTGATTCTCATCTGTTTCTTTTCAGGAATCAGTTGGTGGATCCAGAGGTTATTTTTCAGGGCCCTAAAGGAGTTAAGGCCACTGTTACCAGGAATCCTGTTCCCTCTGACAGGGAGTCTAGGAAACTAGATAGGTGGGGCAAGAAAGTTTGTACCCCCTAGCTATTAGGGCTACCAATTGTCTATTTCATATGCTGAAGTACCAGCAGCACACCTTGGAGGCTATTAAGTCTAGGATAGCAAGTGTACCTCTTTTGGCAGAGAGTAAAGACATGCAGAATTTACTGAATTCAGCCAGTCTGGTCAATAAGCATTCTTTACATTGTGGTTTTGACATCCTTGAAGCCTCCAGCAGGGCTACATCTACTGGATCTGTTATTAGAAGGCACACTTGCCTCAGGGAACAGCCTCTTCCAGAACCTGTCGAGGCTAAGCTTTTGGATGTACCTTTGCATAAAGACAGTCTTTTCGGCAGCAAAGCAGAGGCAGTACTGAAGAAGATGGAGGATAAGGCCAAGACCATGCAAACTGTTAAGTATTTTCTGCAAGTTCAACCCCCTCGCTTTAGCAGGAATTACCCTTCCAAGAGTTGGACCTTTCCTGATACCAGCAGACAGAACCGTTCCAGGACTAGTTCTTCTAGGGGGCAGGGGGCTACCCCTCAAAGGCCTAGGCAGGAGCAGGGGGCTACCTCTCAAAGGTCTAGGTGTTTTCTGGCTTCCACTTCTAAAGGGGGAAGCTCCAAGCCTGCATCTCATTCAAAACACTCTCAATTACTTTTTACAACTTCTGCCTGTTCTTGCTTGCCGGGAGAGTCCTTTAGGGAGAAGGTTGGCCCTTTTTGCAGATGTCTGGGCCACTATCACAGATGACAAATGGGTGCTCAGAATGGTGTCCCTAGGGCACAAGTTTTCTTTCCACACCTTTCCAGCTCCCAAGGGATTCTTGGACATTCCTCCAAACCAGAGGGCAGAAGTAGAAAAACAAATTTTGTCTCTCGCATCTGGGAGCAATAGAATCGGTCCTTGCTCTGCAGGTAGGCCAGGGCTTTTATTCCAGGCTTTTGCTAGTTCCAAAACAAGAAGGCACCTGACATCCTAGCCTGGATCTTTCCATTCTGAACTCTTTTCTAGTAATTCCAAAGTTCAAAATGCTCACTCTACATCAGTTGCTATGACTTCTAGAAAAGTATTTCTGGCTGGTAACCTTGAATCTCAGAGGCTTATCTGCACATTCCTATCAGGGAAAGCTGCAGGCAGTACCTTCGTTTCAGAGTGGGCGAGCAACATTACCAATTCTCTGCGCAGTCCTTTGGCTTATCTACTTTTGCAGGCAAAAGAAAATTTAGATTTACCCATACTTGGATGACTGACTGATTCAAGCAAGTTCTCAGGAACACTTAGTAAAGGATCTGGAATTCGTAGACTCCTCTCTCTTCCCTGGGTTACCCTCTCGGTGTGGAAAAATCGAAAGTGGTACCATCCAAGGAGGTAACATTACTGGGAGCGAGTCTGAACACAGCCGCCCAGATGATACATCTCACCCAGGAGAAGCAGACAACTCTTTCAGTTTACTTCAAGGATTTGGCAAGCCTGTCCCAGCTCCCTGCAAGGAAGTACCTGCAAGCTCTGGGATTCATGGCATCTTGTATTCTCATGAATCCATATGCAAGACTGCATATGAGGAAATTGCAATGGTACCGCAAGAACATTTGGTGTCAACACTCAGAGGACCTGGATGTGATGATTCCTCTGCTTCCATCTCTGCAGACGGAGTTTCTATGGTGGGCAACACAGCCTGTCTACAAAACAAAGGCATGCCTTTTCAGACACCTCTTGCCACTCAAGTTCTGACTATAGACGCATCGGACTACTCACATAAATCTAAGAGTTGATTGCAGTTCAGCAGGCCTTACTGGCTTTCAAGCATCTTCTTTCTCCAGGGACCCTGCTTGTCAGGACAGACGACACTATGGTCATGTGGTACATCAACAAGCAGGGAGGGACTTACTCTTACCCCCTTTGCAGGCAGAGCATGAATCTTTGGTCCATGGCAGCATCTCTGGACCTGCATCTCCTAGCTCAGTTTCTTCCAGGAATGCTCAGTGTTTTGGCAGACCAGTTGAGCAGGCAAACTCTGGATCCTCACAAGTGGCAGCTGAACAGAGCAGTCTTTTACAGCATCATTCAACATTGCGGCACTCCTCAGGTGGATCTTTTCTCCTCCCCAGACAACCATCTGCTACCTCTCTTTTGCACCAGACAGCAGCACAGCAGAGCCTGGAAAGGGGATGCTCTGTCCTTCCCTTGGACATTGCTTTCAATGTACACCTTTTCTCCTCTTCCTCTTCTTCCCAGAGTATTAGTGAAGATCAGAGACGAACGACCAAGGACTATTCTCATAGCTCCGGACTGGCCCAGACAGCATTGGTATCCCCTGCTTCGCAGTCTCTCCCATTTTCCTCCTTGGCATCTTCCTCTGAAGCCAGATCTTTTGGTCCAGGAAAGGGGAAACATTCTACATCCTCATCTTCAGTCTCTCCTTTTGGCAGCATGGCTCATTGTATGACTCCTTCCCTTTCTTCCTCTCTTTCCCAACAGGTGGTTGACGTGCTGAGGGAGGCCAGGAGGCCTAGCACTAGGAAGTCCTACGCTGGTAAATGGGAAAGGTTCTCTCAATGGAGGAAGGCTAGAGGGGAATCTGCTTCTCAGCCTACCCTTCCTCTAATCCTGGAATACCTGGCTGATCAGCTTCAGGGGTGGCCTTTCTTTTTCCTCTATCAGGATCCATGCTTCTCTTGAACAACCTATTTTCTTTCATCCCCTGATGAAAATGTTTCTCAGAGGTGCTTGCAACTTAAAACCTTCCAGAAGAGCAACTACTCCAGCCTGGGATCTTAATTTTGTTCTGGAGAAACTCACTCTTCCTCCTTTTGAGCCAGCTGCCTCTACAGATTTAAAGTTTCTCTCTTGGAAGACCACCTCCTCTTGGCTGTAACTTCAGCAAGGAGGGTTTCGGAGCTGCAAGGTTTGATGGCCGTGGAACCTTTTCTTATTTTCCATGCAGATAGTCTCTCTGAGAACTAATCCCTTCTTTATGCCTAAGGTGGTTTCCAGCCTGACTCTTAATCAGTCCATACACCTTCCTACTTTCTTTTCTAATGCTCGCAATAGAGGTGAAAGGATCCTGCATTCTCTTCATGTGCACAGAGACAGCTCAGGTTTTACCTGGACAGGACTAAAGACCTTCTGAAAACAGCACAGTTATTGGTCAGTTTTGCCCCTGGAGCCCAGGGCAAGGCTATTTATAAGCAGACCATTTTTAAATGGATTGCACATTGCATTACTTTTTCTTATTCCTTTCATGGCAAAGCTCCTCCTCAGGGGCTTAGAGCCCACTCTACTGGAGCTGCTTCCACTTCTACAGCCTTTCTAAGAGGTGTCCCTACTAAAGACATTTTGGAGGCTGCCACATGGTCTTCTGTTCACACGTTCACAAAACATTATAATTTGCCTCTGTTTTCCAGAGCCAGAGCAGGGTTTGCCACTGTTGTGTTGCAGGGCATGATCTCCAACCCTTGAGGTTGTTGGTTCCTCCCCCCTTTTTCTCTGGGCTATGGTAATCAACCCATTAGTCAAGACTGCAGCAGTGAAAAACGATGAACATAGTACAGATGTTTTTCGTGTTTCACTGTTGCAGTCATCACATTTGAGTTATCTGCTTGCAGTAGCCCTCAGTCGGCCTGATTATCAAAGTCTTGGGTCCTGCGTTGGTTGCTGTCTCTTTTGTGACGTCGGGTAGTCTGGTATAAAGCATACAGCCGACACCATTACATCCATCTTTCTTGCCGTGCAGTGCCCGAAGCAGAAGCAGTTCGCAAGTGCCGGTCGGCCAACTCCTGAAATTTTTGTTTTTGAGTTTCAGAACCAAAGTCTTCAACTAAAGCTAAGTACCCCGTTGGGGAAACTTTTTCTTGCTCTAAACCGATGTCATTAAAAGTCACTAATTGTATTTCTTGTGGAAAGCAAATACCTCATAAAGATTTTCATTCGTACTGTATTCCTTGCCTAGGCCCTGACCACTACGTACTTTTTTGTGCCTTATTTAAACCACAAACTATTCATTGTGTGTACATTTTGCTTCTAAATATTTTGGTACTCGGTTCAATTATCCAGATATGTCTTCAGTAAGCCACCCGACTACCGACATTCCGAAAAAATGAAATGATAAAGACAGACACAGGCTGCCTAGGTCCAAAGCTGCTGACGACGCTTCTCCTAAGCTAGTCGCCAGTTCGCTGGTACTCAGTGAGGTGCTTTTGCAGCCTCTGATACCCGCTACTTCAGATTCGCAGGCCTCTACTGAGACCCATTCGGAGTCAGGTATGCCGCGAGATGCTTCAACTGTGGAACCTGCGGATGTCTCTACCTTGGATGGGTCTGGAGCTGCTGTGCAGGCACCAGCTTCTGAGGGTGTATTCAGGCCTACTGACTTGCATATTAAACCAACGCCATCTTCTTCCTCTAGGCCTAAAACTCAAACCATGCCTAGGAAACAGATGCCCAGATCGCATGGTCAGGCCTCTATGCCTAAAAAACAAAAAAGAATGGCTGAAGACCTTATTACTGTAATCAGGGGAAGCCAACCTTCCCCCTCAGACTCAGAACTGAATTTGCTTATGATACTTCTGACCAGGATTCTGAAATTTCTGATGTTCATCGTGTTTCACTGTTGCAGTCATTACAATTGGGTTATCCTGCTGGCAGGCTACCCGCAGTCAGCCTGAATTCCAAAGTCTAGGTCCGGTGTCGGTTGCTGTCGCCTCTTCCCTGATGTCAGTGCGCCAGGGGTATAAAAGATGCAGCCGACTCCATTTTCTTCAGTCTTTCTTGCCGCGCAGTGCCCGAAGCAAAAGCAGTTCGCAAGTGCCGGTCGGCCGGCTCCTGGGATTTTCAAATTCGAATTTCAGATCCAAAGTTTTCATTAAAGCTAAGTACCCCGTTAGGGAAACTTTTTTTCTTGCTCCAGACCGATGTCAGAAAGTTAATAATTGTATTTCTTGTGGGAAGCAAATACCTTCATAAGGATTTTCATTCTTACTGTATTCCTTGCCTAGGCCCTGACCACGACGTTGCTAGTTGTCATTTTTGTGCTAGATTTAACCAACGCACTATTAAGCGTCGGTACGATTTTGCATTACATTATTTTGGCAGAAGATTCAATTATATAATGGCGTCAGAAGCCGACTAACGGAGTTTATAAAAAATGCAAAGAAAAGGACAGGCATCCGAGGTCCAAAACAGACGAGGCTTCTGCTAGGCCAGTCGCCGGTTCTCGGTGAGGTGCTTTCGCAGCCCCTGATGCCCGCTACCTCAGAGCCACAGGCCGCTTCAGACTCCCACGTGGAGCTGTCTAGGCCGCTGGAAACTTAAGGTATTGGACACTCGGAAACTATTCCCTCAGATAGGTCCAGAGCCGCTGAGCAGGCATCGGCTTCTGAGGGTGTTTTCAGGCCTACACCGTTATATGTGAAACCTACTTCAGCTTCTTAGACAAAGAATAAAACCACTCTAAAGACAAAGAAACAAGTGCAGCATTCTCCTGGACAGGCCTCCATGCCTAAAAAACATGCTTAAAATGGCCGAAGACCTAATTACTTTGATCAGGGGTTCCCATCCCCCTCCTGATAAGAGGCCTAGGCAAGAGATAGAATATGAATCTTCAGATCAGGTTTCTATTTCCTCTGATTCCTCTACTGAACAGGAATATTCTCTTCCTCCCTATGAGGATTCTGATGCTGAAGAATCTATCCCTTCAGCCTCCCTTCTTTTGGGGAGACGCTGCATACTATGAGGGAGCATTTCCACTGGGAGAGTCAGGATTACTCAGAATCCAAGAAAAGGCTCAGACTTCCTTTTATTACCTCAGCACAGGCCCCTTGCTATCCCTTCTGTTTTAGACATTGTAGACGATGTATTCTTAGAGTCCGGTCCGTTTCCAGACTCTCTACCTCCAGCTCCTGTTAAGCCAGATAGATAGTACAGGGTTCCTGATTCACATACATTTCTTTATAAAAACCCTACTGCTGACCCAGAAACTATCTCTCGGGGTCCCAAAGGGGTCAAGGTTTCCACTGCAAAAAACCCTATATCCTCTGATAGGCATTCTCAGTCCCTGGCCAGATGGGGGAAAAAGATTTATACTTCCGCTACCTTGGCTGTAAGAGCTTTAAATTGTTTCATATGCTTAAATATCAGCAACATCTTATGTCCTTGCTGAAACGGAAAATGTTGACAAATTCAGAATGTGCAGAAAACAAGGAAATGCAGGATTTATTGCATGCAGCTGAACAAGTGGGGAAAGCATACTTCGCAATGTGGTTTTGATTCTCAAGAGGCCTCCTGCAGGGCCGCTGTTACAGGTTCTGTCATTAGGAGACATGCTTGGTTAAAAGAACAGAATCTGCCTGATCATGTTAAAGCAAAACTATTAGATGCTCCATTACAGCAGGATACTTTGTTTGGTGTTAAAGCAGAAGAGGTGTTGAAGAAAATGGAGGATAAAGCTACATCTATGCAAACAGTCAAGGATTTCTTGCAGGTACAGCCTCCCAGATTTAGCAGGAACTGGCCTACAAAGAATTGGTCCTTTCCAGTGTCGGACAGGCCACAAAGAGGCAGATACAGATGCCCCAGAGGCAGATCACAACCCCAGGGCTCATACAGGCCTAAACAATGGGGTGCTTCTACCTCCAAAAGCGGAGAGGAAAAATCACAGCCATACAGGAAACAGTCTCAATGACTTTCCTCTGCCAGCACTAAGCACTTATCTTTTGGCAGCCCCTTTAGGGGGAAAACTAGCACTTTTTTCACAAAATTGGCACGTGATCACCCAGGATAAGTGGGTCTTAAATATCATATCACAAGGCTGCAGGTTCCACTTTCACACCCTGCCAAGGCCAAACTGTATGCCAGACCTGCCACTCAATCAGTGGGCAGAGGCACAAAAACAAGTTTCATTCCTCATGGACATGAGAGCCATTCAGCTAGTAACACAGCAAGAGCAGGGACTAGGATTCTACTCAAGGCTATTCTTGGTGCCCAGAAAGGACAAAGCCTGGAGACCAATACTGGACCTGTCTATCCTAAACATATATTCCAAAATTCAAAATGTAAACTCTGCAGCAGCTTCTGCCTATGCTGGACAACAAGGCTTGGCTTGTGACTTTTTAGACCTAACAGAGGCATACCTGCATGTCCCAATCAGACAGTCATGCAGAAGATACCTCAGATTTATAGCTGGCTCAATGCGCTACCAGTTCTCTGCATTGCCCTTTGGCTTATCTACTGCGCCCAGGGTCTTCACAAAATGCCTGGCACCAGTGATTGCATTTTGCAGACAGAGGAATACAAATCTATCCTTACTTGGAAGACTGCCTTATTCAAGCAGAGAACAAGGACATCCTACTACAGCATCTGGCGTTTGTAAAAAGATTACTAACAGGTCTAGGGTAGACAGTAAACGAAAAGAAATCAAAACTCGTACCCCCTCACGAGATAATATTCCTAGGTGCAAGCTTAAATACAACTGCCCAGATGGCTTATCTCACACCAGACAAACACAGACAACTGACTACTTATTTCAAAATGTTGGCAACAAAGACCCATTTGTCTGCAAGAAAAATTCTGCAGGCTTTGGGCTTCATGGCATCCTGCATTCTGCTAATTCCATATGCAAGACTGCATATGAGTAAACTTCAATGGTATCTAAAAAGTGTTTGGACTCAACATTGCCACAGCCTGGAAACAATAATTACCCTCATTCCCTGCCTGCAACAGAGTTTTGATGGTGGGCAGAAGCCTTTCACCACAACACGGGACAGCCATTCACCTTACCCACAGCCAGGCAGACATTGACAACAGATGCATCAGATTATGCCTGGGGGGCCCATATGGCAGGAAGATGTATTCAGGGCACATGGTCCGCAAGTCAAATGCATCTACATATCAATCAAAAAGAGATGCTAGCTGTTCAGAATGCCCTGACAGCCTTCAAGGATCTATTTCATCCTGGACAACTACTGATAAGGATGGACAAAACTGCAGTCATGTGGTACATAAACAAGCAGGGAGGCACACATTCCTACCCCCTCTGCAGACTAGCCATGAACATGCAGGACACAGCATTGACTTACCAAGTACATCTGCAAGTGCAGTTCCTGCCAGGAAGGACAAATACTGGCAGACGAGCTAAGCAGAAACATGATGGATCCCCACGAGTGGAAATTGGACCCACAAGTCTTCAGCATGATAACAAGGAACTGGGGATGCCCGGACATAGACCTATTTGCCTCCCCTCACAACTACCAAATACAGAGATTCTGCACAAGGACTTATCACAAGCAAGCATGGAAAGTGGATGCTCTATCTTTCAGCTGGAAAGACCTAACAGTTTATGCTTTTCCTCCTCTCTTGTCTGACCTTGAGGAGTACCTTGGGGAGGAGAGGCAGAGACCAAAAATGATACCGATTGCCCCAGACTGGCCCCGCCAGCACTGGTACCCAATCCTAAAGAGCTTGTTTCAATTGCCAGCTTGGACATTACCCCAAATTCCTCACTTATTGACCCAACAAGACAGATACTGCACAGCCAAATCAGGACCTTAAACCTGGCAGCATGGCGGATAATGTAGCCAGTCAAAACACACCTCTCTCTAAAGCAGTGATGGCTGTTATTTTGGAAGCCAGGAGGCCTAACACCAGAAAATCCTATGCAAAAAAATGGAAGAGATTCTGCGCTTGGAACCAGGCACAAGGTTTTAACACGATTGTTCTAAATATTCCTCAGATTTTGCAATACCTAACTGAGATGCTTGATAAAGGTCTTTCCTTTTCATCAGTTAAAATTCATGCCTCTGCCATTTCAGCTCATTACAATACAGAACCACCTGTTTTGTTCTCATCCATTACTAAGGCAGTTCCTCAGAGGGGCCAAAAACATAAGACCTCCAAGGAGAGCACCAATACCTGCATGGGACCTCAACTATGTCTTGGAAAAACTCACACTGCCTCCGTTTGAGCCAGCCTCTACAGCTGATATAAAATTCTTATCCTGTTAAACAGCTTTGCTCCTAGCAATAACCTCTGCTAGACGAGTCTCAGAGTTGCAGACACTCATGGCTGTGGAACCTTTTATTATTTTCCATCCTGACCGGGTTTCTCTGGACAAACCCTACATTTATGCCTAAGGTAGTGTCCAGTGTGGCCCTTAACCAAACAATCCATTTGCCTACCTTTTATCCAAACCCTCAGAATAAGGGTGAGAGAATTCTGCCTTCTTTGGACATTCACAGGCAGCTACGCTTCTACTTGGACAGAACCAAATCTTTCCGAAATACTGAACAACTTCTAGTGGCATATGCTGCAGGATCACAAGGGAAGCCTATCTCAAAGCAGACTATTTCATAGTGGATAGGCCACTGCATTCGTTTTTGCTATTCACAGCATGGCAAATCAGTACCTAAGGGCATTAGGCCACATTCACCCAGATCAGCAGCTACTTCAGCAGCCTTCCTCAGAGGAGTACCAACCCGAGACATCATTTTAGAGGCTGCAACGGAGTTCAGTGCATACTTTTACAAAGCACTATCACTTACCTCTCTACTCTAAATCCAGGGCAGGTTTTGCCACTGCAGTTCTGCAGGGCCTGATAGCCTCTCCTAATCCTATTTAGCACCAGCCTCCCTACCTTAGCTTTGGGATTCAACCCAATTGTAATGACTGCAACAGTGAAACAATGAACATAGTACAGTTGTGTACCTACCATAAATGTAGATGTTAGAGTGTATTCACTGTTGCAGTCCAGGTTACCCTCCCACCATCCCCCTTTTTCCTTTGCTGGAACTTATCTGTACTTCTCTATTCTATACAACCTATGTGGTGTATTTGCTTGTAGATGAAGGAAAAGTTGTTGTTTGTGCATGCATGCTTATTGGCATAATTTAGCCTACCATTTTAGGGGCACCTGACATCTGGGGCAAGAAAAACTGAAGAAAATGACATCGGCTGCATCTTTTATACCCCTGGCGCACTGACGTCAGGGAGGAGGAGACAGCAACTGACGCCGGACCTAGACTTTGTAATTCAGGCTGACTGCGGGTAGCCTGCCAGCAGGATAACCCAATTGTAATGACTGCAACAGTGAATACACTCAAACATCTACATTTATGGTAGGTACACAACTGTACTTTTCCTCTGATGACCAGGATTTACCCTTATCTACCTATGAGGATTCCAATGCAGAGGATTGTATTCCCTCTGCTTCACCCCCAGAGGATTTGTCTTTTGGTGAAACCTTGCACACTCTTACGGAACACTTTCATTGGGAAACAGGATTACTCTGATTCTAAAAAGATGCTTACAGATTTCTTACTCCTGCCCCAACACAGGCCTTTAACTATCCCTCCTGTGCTGGACATTGTTGACGATGCCTTTTCGGAATCTAGCTAGGCCCCTGACTGTTTACCTCCTGCTCCCAGAAAACCTAATAGATATTACAGGGTTCCTGATTCTCATAAGTTCCTTTTTAAAAATCCTACTGCGGACCCGGAGACCATTTCACAGGTACCCAAGGGCATTAAGGCTACTACTGCCAAAAATCCTACCCCCTCCGATAGGGATTCCAGGGCCTTGGATAGATGGGGTAAGAAGGTATACACCTTTACAACCTTGGCCATCAGGGCCTTAAATTGCCAGTTTCATATGTTAAAGTATCAGCAACATATTATTGGATTGCTTAAAGAGAAAATGACGTTGATTCCTGATTGTGCTGAAAATAAGGATTTGCAGGATTTAATTCATTCTGCTGAACAAGTTGGAAAACATAATTTGTAATGTGGTTTTGATTCACTAGAGGCATCTTGCAGGAGTGCTGTCACTGGGTCTGTACTTAGAAGGCATGCTTGGCTTAAGAAGCAATCTTTGCCAGATCATGTTAAAACTAAATTGTTGGCTGCTACCTTAAATCAGGACCGCCTGTTTGGCAACAAAGCAGAGGAAGTTCTCAAAAAGATGGAGGAAAAAGCTAAATCTATGCAAACTGTTAAAGATTTCTTACAAGTGCAGCCTCCTATATTTAGTAGGCATTGGCCCTCAAATTGGTCCTTTCCTGCCTCTTCCCAGGCCTTCTCAGTCCAAACCCAGAACCAGCAGAACACCCAGGCTTCAGTTCCAGGGTATGCACAGGACTAAGCAGTGGGGGCCTCCCACTTCCAAATCAGGGAGTAGTAAGACTCCCCCCTGTTGTAAGCGGTCTCAATGACTTAACTTTAAAACTTCCAAGCACTTCTCAACTGACTGCTCCTTTAGGGGGAAAAGATTGTTCTGCAAGCAAAAAACTGGGAACTCATTACCCAGGACAAATGGGTTTTAAACAGTTTCCCAAGGATACCGATTTCACTTCCACACGCTACCAACCCCAAAAGGTTGGCCAGATCTAACCCCAAATCAGTGGGCAGAGGCTCAAAAGCAAGTACTCTCTCTCTCTCTCTCTCTCTCTCTCTCTCTCTCTCTCTCTCTCTCTCTCAAGATTTAAAGGCTATTCGGACTGTACCAGAGGAGGAAAAGGGACAAGGTTTCTACTAGAGACTTTTCCTGGTACCCAGAAAAGACAACTCATGGTGTCCTATCCTGGACCTGTCTATCCTAAGCACCTTTTTGGTGATTCCAAAATTCAAGATGCTAACTCTTCACCAGTTGCTTCCCATGATAGGCAAAGATGCCTGGTTAGCAACACTGGATTTAAAGGAAGCGTACCTGCACATCCCAGTCAGGGAGTCTTGCAGAAAATGCCTACGCTTCAAAACAGGCTGCATGCATCAGTTCTCAGCACTGCCCTTTGGCTTATCTACTGCACCCAGGGTATTTACAAAGTGCCTAGCTCCAGTCATTGCATTTTGCAAGCAAAAGAAATCTTCAAATATGCCCATACCTGGACGATTGTCTAATTCAGGCAAAAAGCCAAGACCTACTTGTGCATCATCTGGAATTTGTACAAAAGGTGTTAACTTGTCTGGGGTACACCACAAATAAAACAAAATCACATCTGGTACCCTGTCAACAAATTATATTCCTGGGAGCAAGCTTGAACACAACTTCCCAGATGGCTTTCCTCATGCCAGAGAAACAAATTCATTTGACAACTTACTTCAGACTAGTGGCCACAAAAACCCTGCTGTCTGCAAGGCAAATACTGCAAGCCTTTGGGTTCATGGCCTCGTGCATTCTACTAATTCCATATGCAAGACTGCATATGAGGAAACTACAGTGGTATATAAAAAGCCTATGGTGTCAACATGCTCAGGATCTAGAAGCAGTGATTCCTATCATACCTTGCCTACAGTTAGAATTCCTTTGGTGGGCAGAGGCCTGCCACCAAAACAAGGGACTACCATTCACTCTACCCCCTGCTGCCCAAACCCTAACAACCGACGCATCAGACTAAGCATTGGGGGCTCACCTGGCAGGGAAGTGCATTCTGGGCAAATGGAACCCAAGTCAAATGCACCTGCATATCAATCAAAAATAAATGTTAGCTGTACAGAATGCTCTGACAGCCTTCAAGGACCACATTCTTCCAGGACAATTAACGGTAAAGACGAACACCACTGTTATGTGGTACATAAACAAGCAGGGGGGTAACCATTCTTACCCCCTCTGCAGACTAGCCATGGCTCTGTGGAACACCGCCTTGAGCTGCCAAGTGCATCTACAGACTCAATTCCTGCCCGGAAAACTAAATACACTGACAGATGAACTAAGCAGAAATCTCATGGACTCACATGAGTGGAAACTGGAACCAAAGATTTTCAGCATGTTGATCAACAAATGGGGGATCCTGGATATAGATCTGTTTGCCTCCCCCCAGAACTACCAATTGGACAAATTCTGCACAAGGACTCCCCACAAATAAGCTTGGAAAGTGGATGCTCTTGTCGTTCAGCTGGCAAAATATATCAGTTTATGCCTTTCCTCCTCTGCCTCTCCTCTCTAAAGTGCTACTAAAGATCAAACAGGACAAACCAAGGATGATGCTGATTGTAGTCTTGCAAGACCTTATAGCTGGTCTAATGCTATCTAAATTCCTCCTCCCATCCTAGCTTTGGGATTCTGCCCAAATGTGATGACTTCACAGTGAAACACAAAGAACATAGTACAATTGTGTACACTTAGCATAAATGTAGATGTTAGTGTATTCACTGTTGCAGTCCTGGTTACCCTCCCTCCAGCCCCCTGACTTCCTTTGGCTGTACCTCTATTCTCCTATACTATACTTAAAAGCTTTTTGGTGTATTTGCTTTTTTGTTGGAGGTATAACCTGTGTGTGTGTGTGTGTGTGTGTGTGTGTGTGTGTGTGTGTGTGTGTATGTATGTATGTGTGTGTATATATATATATATATATATATATATATATATATTGCTCCCCAGTAAGGGGATGAGACGGCAACCGATGCAGGACCCAAGACTTTGATAATCAGGCCGACTGAGGGCTACTGCAAGCAGATAACCCAAATGTGCAACAGTGAATACACTCTAACATCTATATTTATGTTAAGTGTACACTTAGCATAAATGTAGATGTTAGAGTGTATTCACTGTTGCAGTCCTGTACTCACTGTTGCAGTCCTGGTTTCCCTCCCTCCTTCCCCCTTTTTTGGTCCTCTCCTATTCTCTTTTCCTGAGGTACAGGCTAAGTTTATTTACCAAATTTGTTTTTTGTTTTAGCCTTATTTTCTGGGGGCTCCTGACTGTTATGGCAAGAAAGATTAAGGAAGTGACGTCGGCTGCTTCCTTTTGTATCTGATACCCTGACGTCCTTTGCAACCGATGTAATTTTTACTTGCCTTTGGTATTCTGGCCGACCGAGGGCTACCGGGAGCCAGATAATCCATTAGTCTTGATTGCAACAGTGAATACACTCGAACATCTACATTTATGGTAAGTGTACACAACTGTACTTTTTTTCCACTGATACCTTTGGCAGCTCACAGGTTTGTTGGTTATTGACTGTTATTTTCAAGACATGGATGTTAAGAAATTCACCTCAAGAACGAAGCCTGAAAATGTCTGCTACAGAAAGAAAGCTTAGTGAAAAACAGGTCTTTGGTTTGCTGTAGTAAACCTCAACAGTTTTTGGTTGTGTGTAACCTAGGTGACTCATATCAACATGATTCCGGAGACCAGCATCAAATGAAGTTGAAGAGCTAACAAAGTCACAGAGGCCATTGGCCTTGGGAGACATGATTGGCTCGAATGTTATAAAACGTTTTGCGCATTTTATCTGGAGAAAATGTCAGTGCTTGGTATTTAACAAGTAAAACAAGTTTGCCATTATTTCCAACCATTGATGACCAATCTTAACTTTTGCATGATTGCATCTGTCTCCACACCAATCTGACAGTGGTGAAGGCAATACCCGTTTTATAGAGGACTGGGCAAATTATGCTTCATATTTACTTGCCCCTTTCAAAATTAAGCTGCACGAATACTTTTTCTTAAGTCTCATGGGTACCATTCCAGAACATGTCATACTTTAGCTTTTTTGACATGAGTACTTTAAGCAAAGTTAGGATTTTTGTATCATTTGCATGGTCCTTACACCCATGGATTGAGTAAGCATGTTAGTTCTCAACCTGCAGTAGGAATATGCCATCAGCAATTGCATATGATGCCACATATAATGCAGGAATGTTTTCTACAATAGTTGGAAATGTAGCCTGTATTAGTTTGTGAACTATTATCATGAATATGTCTGATAATAGATGTTCCTGACTTGTGTATATCAGTTAAACCATTTGCTGCTGGAAGCAGTGCTAATACTTCTGCGACTCTTCACATGGTCGATCTGTTGGAGCAGCCCTTTTTCTAATGCTATCCCTTGGCACATATTTTTGCTTCTGAGTTTTCTTGCCATGGGGATGTGCACTAGTCCCGTTTAGGATTTACCTTCTACAGTTGACACAGTAATGGCTGAAATTGCATAAAAAAGTTAGAAGGCTGCTGTACACCACCAGTATTTCTGTCAGTAAAAATGCACTGCAATGCATGTGACAGTGTCATGTTAGCATTTGTTTACCTGCTTGAGACAGCACAGTGCTGTAATACCGATCAATAGTTGCTTGAAACATTAGTGGTAATTTCTACTTGAGACAGTTCATACTGCACACTGGTCAAACAATAAAACTAATGCTTTGTATACAGAGGCTTTTTATGAAGATGTTGCATGTGGAATTATCACTCATCAGAGCTTTTTAGTGACACTTAAACAAATGGGGTATACCTTTAGAAATGTATTTTTCTGTTGCATATGAAGCGATGCATACAAATTGCAGTATTATGCTTACTGTTTAACACATTTGTGATGTGTAGATAATGTAAATTAACTTTGTAAGAACGTGTACAAAGTTAAATTGTCTCACAGCTTATGACTGACGTTCATAATAGATCAGTTTTTCATAAATAACGTTTTTTAGAATGTGAGAGGCAAAATCTGACACATCCATGTGCTTTCATTATTGCACATCTCCAGAACTCCCTTACATGATTACCATAGTTGCTAACCTTCTGTAAAATTGACAGTCTGCAAAAAAAATCAAACAGTGGTTTGTAAAGTCCGCTGGGGTGGGGGTCAAGCGTTCACAGTTTCTGATTGACAGAAGACTGTAATGTAGTTAACAATTATTGGATGGGAACCCTTAACATGCAGTCAGTTCAGATCCTATGTTAGTCATAGTCTGAAAAAGTCAATCACTTAAGCACTGCATCACTGTTGGAGAGGTGTGTACTATTAGATGGATAGAATCAGAGCTGTAGAGACTCCATTTTTATTTGTAGTTTTGTTTTCAATACTTTTTTTTTCTGTTTGTGTCTTTTTAAGCATCAAGGGGGTCAGATTCATGCATACCGCAAGACTAGCTGTGATCTATTTAAGTAATTTGGGAATATGTATATATAGAATTGGTTGTTTTGTAGTCTATTAAGTGTTTATAAAAGTTTATTTTTTAGGGGTGGTTTCTGGAGTGGAATGCTTCAATTTATTAAGTGAATCACGGTTATTGTTGCTGTGTCTTGTGTATAAATGGGGAAAAGTATAGATCTTTGATGTTGAAATCTCAAGAAGTAAGCCTGTTTAAATTCACATGGCGATTCTATTTTTATGATTGCAATTTAAATTAATTTATATTGTTTTAACCTCTGGTTGATCTTTACTGCTGAAATAACTTTTTTGGTTTTATTATAAACATTTACTTGGGGAAATAAACAGTTTGCAGTGCAGTGTAGTTGAATACCAGAACACAGGTAACGAGACATCTCAGTAACTTCAGCAGTCCAAAATTGCTTGTCATAACTGGTGTAAGTATTAGTCAAATCATATTGTTAGGAAGTTAAGAAGCACGATACAAGGTATTAGGTCACAGAATGTAAGTAGGGTATAAAACTTGTAATGCTAACTTACTTGTGGTTGAGAAATAAAGTAAAATGGTTTTGCAAGGGAGTTTGTTACCCTACACCCTGATGTTAAGAGTTATGTCTTGTATAAACCCATTTATGTATCCGCTTGAGGTTGCACCTACTTAGGCGGTAAAGGGAATACTCTGTTTTCAGGAAAGCTAAATATTGCCTTTACTATGACATTTTGTAACCTCAGAGTTGATGTGTATAGTTAGAGAAGTTCTTGAGGGCACAACTCCCACATCAGGGCAATGCACAGTTTCTTCCTGTGCAGATGACTTAATTTATTTTAACTGTAATTCTGTAATGTGTTCAGCCATATTTATTTTCATTACATCAAGGTTTTTGAGTCAGCATTTTGTGATCTGGGCTTTTGTTAAAGTACCCTTTCGTTAGTCTGTATAGATAAATATGTATCATCTGCTCTGTCGTATTTGCATTGTTTTACATGTACTGTTTTTCTGTTTTTCATTATGGTCTGAGTAAATACTCTCGCATGGTTCTTGTCTAGCATACTTATTTTTTTTATGTGTATCCAACGTATATTACTTGCTTATTTATATGCACAAATTTCTATGTTAAACTTGAAGTTTTCTTTCAGAACAACTAGTCCTGTATTGTAGAAACCACCATAGCTAATTGTTATAGTTCTCAGTCAGTTTCAGAAATACTTATTTTGTGTTGGTGTTCATAGATATACAGTAGACCTGCTACTCTTTAAAAAAACAAAACAACAAAAAAAAACACTTAGGCCACCAAAATACCTGCCAGGTTGACCTTTTTCAAAGTCAAATTTTTTAATCTAAAGATTAGACAATCAGAAATTTTGTAAGGCAGCACATTTGACATTATAGAGCTCATCCAAGCAAGGCAAGAATCCCCATTTGTATTCCCTGCATCTTAATTTTTTTCAATTTTTGACCTGGTTCATAGTAAATTTTTCTGTTCCAGGCATGGTAATTCTAGAAATGTGGGATTGCTACTTGCCCTTTTTTTTTTTTTTTTTTTTGCTGCATTTTCCCTTTCTAATTTATAGTTAAAGTAATGTGACTTTTTGGCTTCTGTATGAATGGCCAAGTGTTAAGTGACTAAGCGTAAAAATCTGTTATAACCAGACAAGTTAACTCAGTAATGCTTGATTTGCATAGAAAATCATTGCGGGTCCTGTTTCAGGCTGCATGCCTTTTAAGTGCGTCCATCTTGTAATGGATTGCTTAGATAGAACTGAGAATCTGGCAGAATCTCACCCACATACACCCAGTCTACTTAAGGTAAAAGCAGAGCTCTTAAGAAAGCATAATTGGCAGTTGTGGCTTAACTTCTAAAAAATGTACCTAACTGTTCGATTCTTGGCTGGAGCGCCTTCTGTGTGGAGTCTGCATGTCCTTCCCGCGGTCAAGTGATAAAGACATGCAGGTAGGTGCAAGTGTGAATGGGTGTGCCTTCTTTGAAGGTTGGGCATTGGGCTGGCAACTCAGCACTGTAAAAATCCACTGCCAATCATTAGCGGACCAGAGCTCCGCTGTGGCGACCCCTAACCAGGAAAAGCCGGAAGACTTGATGCAGTTTTTTTTTTCCGTGCACTGCCTTCTCCAGGCTAGAAACCAAGGGATGTGATTTGGAAGCAAGTGGTGTGGCCAGCCCATGTTGAGTAAATTCCTGGTGCAGTATAAGTAATGATTTATTTGAAGCCATGCTGGGTTGATTTGACTTAAGAAAAAGAAAGTATGGGGTCTGTTTCAATGAGAGCATTGTTTTCTCCTACAGTCAGTCCATCTATGAGGTGGTTTCAACTTGCATGTTTTGTCTTAAACTTTTTCAGGTCTGTTTCTGCAACAAATCACTCATGCTTCCTCCTTTTGAAGTTCGTTTAGCAAGGTATATGAGCATTATTTTAGCAGATTTGGCATTCTTTTATGTTCATTTCACTGAGTTAAGAGCAAAAGCAGAATACATTTAGTTTAAAAATGTGTGTAGCTTTCTTAAATTGTCAAAGACCAGAATAAGAAGAATAGTTAGAAGGCTTGTAAGTTTCTTGAATTGTATTACTCTGTTCTGCTCCGTTACAAAAATGTACATCCTCACCTGCAGCAGTTTTATAGCAAAGTAACAAGCATTTGTAGTAAATGTAGTGTTGCTTTTTATACAGGGTACTGTGGTTATTTACCCTGTACACCTGTAATATCCAGATCACATATGTGTATCCACACAGTCATTGGATCTTCTCAGTTAAGTATTTAGATTTTCATCGGTTGTAGTTATTAGACATACAAGTCTCAATTTTATACATTTGGATGTAACTGCATAACTAGCTTATGTGCACACACAGTCATATATATTTTAAGATTCCTTTTAATGGGAAGGCAAGTATCTTGAAAACAGTGCAAGTATGACTCCAAAAATTATATGAAGTAGTGATTACTGCTTAAGTCACTGTTTGATTCAACTGGTGGGACGAGGGGGAGGAGACTGACCAGCTCACGCATGCTGGGGGAGGAAGTCTACCTAGCAAACTACAGTTGATGGTGGCAGCTGATGGCCAGCTGCACCAAAGTGTTGCATGTTTGAAGAGATTGATTGGTTTTGGAGTGATACTAATGCTGGTACCCCCCCGAATCATGTTCCAAAGGTGAGGGGTATGTGGGATGTGTTCAGCACTAGAACTATATTTGAGTTGAATGAAGCCATCCAGTATTCATAACCTCTGGGATCTTTTGCCAATGATGACCCAACGTCTGGCCAGTATACCAAAGCCTTTATTACCTAGGGAATGTCTTATGTCAGACACATGCTACCTGCGCAAGCATTGGCCATAAAGGTGACATATGTACCCTCCCACTTCTGAACTTCGTTGACACCAATCCAAATGCTGTTATGGTATGTTTGTCTGAATGCTCTTCTCGTTGCTGATTATATGGAACTTGCATCTTTCACATAAGCACCCCTTTGGGGCTCTCTTTTTTTTTTTCTTACATTGTTCAGCGGGTTAAATGTCATCCAAGAAAGGGAACTGTCAATGTGGGAAGCCGATTTTCCATAGAGACTGCCATGATAGAGGTGTCTGTTTTGCTTAGATGTGTCTCACAACCGCACTCAGTGTTCCATTTGTCAGGCTTTTGTACCAAAGACATTGCATAGCTGCCTTTCTTCACTTTCCATTTATCATGAGAACCAATCTTTCAAGTTTTTGGCCCAAGGTACCATGACAGAATCCACTCGCCTGAGGTACAGCCCCTGCTCAAAAAGAAGGCAGAAGTCTTGGCCTGAGTCTGCTGTTGTCCATCCTCCCAGAAGTATGTCTTATTTTTGAAAATATTTTATTCATTTTGAAAAGAAAATAAGAAAAAAGAAAAAAAAACATGTATACTGGTTATTTGTGACAGTGAAGTATTTACAAATTAAACAGGTTAGCTAAAAGCAGTAAACCGATATCGGCTTTAAAACCAAAATAAAGTATTTACAATGTTGTCTATTGTTAACATATAATCGACTTTATGTACGATTGTTTCCTGATTATAATTTGTTTCTCTTGAAGTGAGTGAGAACTCTGAGAATAGTCTGCAATTGCCTTCAGTTTCTTCTCCCAAAACCTTCTCAAAGGCCAGCATGGAACCTGCTTCTCACATGTCATCGGAGGCTTGCAAACATTTGCTGCGGAGATTGAGGAGGAACCACTGCCGATTTATTTCTGAGGGGTCTAGAGGGATTCCTCAGACCGTTGATAGGAAAGAGATGCCGGGTATGTTGAAAGAATGCAGACAGGGGTCCAAACATCCAAGTTTTGTCAGAGCAGATGTTCTGGTGAAGAAAAGGCAGGTGACTAATGATGTGGTACCACCCCCAAGGAATCCATAAATAGAATGACAGGACTTTACTCGAGGCTTGTTAAGTGCCTTGATGGCATTTAAGCCTTCTTGGGGGGGGGGGTTCAGTTCTTGCACCTCCTTGGTCCTCTACCCCCAAGAGAGCTAAGGATCAGGAGTATTCAGATGAAAATGTTGACTCTGAGACTGATTCCTATATCTATTATCTCAGTTGCCTTCACCTTTAGACTATGGTTCTGAGGAGATAGAATCCTGTCAGTCTTGATTCTCCCTTGGAAGAGCTTTCCTTTGGTGACATAGTCCAGAGTTTAATGGAGCATTTCAAATGGGATTGCTCTCAAGTTTTGGATGTCTAGAAAATGTATTATGAGTTGTTACAGATGAACTCTCCTAAACCTTCAGGTGTTCCTTCAGTGTTGGCTGCTTTATTAGACAACATTCTCTGCTGCTTCCCTGACTTTGGGTTCTCAGCCTCCAGCTCCAAAGATGCCTGATAGGTTCTGTATGTGCTGGATGCCTGAAAGTTCTTGTACAAGTGCCCTTTCTTTGCTCCTGCAGTGATTTCTGTATCTACTGATGTGCTTTCTAGGCTATTGCCATCTTCCAAGCTCCTTCCTTTCAGATAAGGATAATAGAGCCATGAAGAGGATTGGTAAGAAGATGTGCACGTTTTGCTACTTTAGCCTTCAGGGCTGTCAGTTACCAAACCCATAAGACAAAGGTACATTCTCTCTTCTTTCCCAGATTGGGAAGCTTGTTTCTGAAATGCCTAACTCTGAGGGTAAGACTTCAGCTCTCTTCTTGCTCAGTTCCACTTCTCAGTTTGTCTGTCACTCTAAATACAGCTGTGATGCAGCTTATGCATACTCCGGGGTTCGGGCTCTGGCTCAGTGATGAGGCGCTATTCCTGGCTTTGCCTGAAAGTCTTTCCAGATGACATCCAAGCAAAGCTTTTGGATGCTTACTAGGATATCTTTTTAAGACCTTACAGGATCAAGGTAAGGTTATGAAAGATTTAAAACAAAATTTTGTCTCCCCTATTCCCAAGTTTCAAAGGAACTATCCTAGTAAGACTGCTTTTTTGTGTAGACTGCCTAGACAGTAGTCCAAAGGTAAAAAGGCTTCTAGGTGTGTTTTCTCAGATAAGCCTATTTAGACACCTAGGCACCAGATGAAATCCTTTCCTTACAAATTTGCAGCCATCTGACTGCCCTCTTTTCCTCTCGGCCAGGTTCCCTTGTCCCTCAGCCTTTTCTTTCTCTCCCAGTTTGGCAGCAGATAACTACAGACACCTGCGTTCTCTCCATTATCCAGCAAGGTTACTTTATGACCTGGAAGGACCCTTCTTTCTTTTTCCAGTATTCCTGAACCGCCTGTGGAACACCACCTTCATTTTCCAGCGGTTTTGCAGTGACTTCTGGACTAGAGTACTGTTCAGCCAGTTCAAAGACCAAGAGGGGTTTTAGGTTCTGGTGCTCAGGAAAAAGGGGTCTTGGAGACCTGCCCTGGATCTTTTTTCTAAACACCTTTCTTATAGCGATCCCTTCTGAATATGTTATCTTCAGACTGTTTTTTTTATTTTTTTGTTGCTCTGCCAGGCCTTTCTGGTTTCCTTGGATCTGAAGGACGCTTACCTTCAAATTCCTGTCTGGCCTCTATTCAAGAAATTAGTGATTCTCTGTATCTTCTTGTCATTTTCAGTTCTCTGGTTTGACCTTTGGGCTTTCAACAGCCCCAAGGGTGTTAACCAAATTTCTAGCCTCTGTAGTCACCTTTTGCAGACTTCAAAACATTCAAATATTTCCCTATCTGGACGACATCTTACTTCAGGCGCCATTCCATTCCAAGCTGGTGCAGGATCTTCAATTTCAGTGTTGACTGCGTCTCAGGATCATGTTTCCATAGGTTGTAGGTTCCAGGCTGTTCCAATGCTGCTGTCTCTTCCTGCCTCCAACGTTTTGTCCCTCAGAATTGCTTTCTGTCCCTTCTTCCCCTGTCCTGCATTCCAGCCAGGGACTTTCTCTGGGCTCTGGGTTTCATGGCCTCCACCATCCCTATGTTCGCCGTGGGCCAAACTTCATGTGTGGAAGTTTCAGTGGTACCTCGTATCAGTGTGGCTTCAGCACCTCTATCTACTGGACCATCTGGTTCCTCTGCTGTCTTGTCTCAAACTGATTTCACTGATGGATTCAGCACCTGTCTGTCTATCTAGGTGTTTCTTTCCATCCTCCTCAGTTATCTCAGGAACTCTTCACAGACATATCAGAGCTAGGGTGAGGAGCGCTTCAGGCACCCTGAAGGTGCAAGGCCAACAGTTACCTCAGCAGAGGGCAGATCATGTCATCATCAAGGAAGAGCAATTATAGTGGCTGCCAAAAAGGCACTTACTAGAAAATGGAAGTTTAAAGTGTAGACCAACTTTACTAGAAGTAGTGAATATAGTAATAGAGAGAAAACGGCTGGAATTGGGATCTTTAGATAAGGGAAGGAGCAAACTACATAAGAAAAAATGGGAACTGTGGGAACAATATATGCAGAGCAGGAATGAGATTTTAAGAGGCAGGATGTGAATGAGCCACATATTACTTAATTGACTATGACTGGAAGGTTTATAAGTGATGTGTAATATTTAAACTGCAGTTGTTTCAATGGTGTCTGTGCTGTAAACGGTTTGGAACTAAAGTGATATGTTGTATGTTTTTCATTTATATAAATGTAAGATTGCCTTTGTCATATGTGTAAATTTAGTAAAGAGTTTTGGAAAAAAAATCAAGGAAGTGCAGACTGTCATTCTGACCCTTCAAGCTTTCCATGCCCCCTGGGTCCCTTGAAGGCTCACACAGACAACACTGCAGTCATGTGGTACATCAACAAACAGGGGGTTACAAGATCTTACCTTCTTTGCAGGCTAGCCCTTCAAGCCTGGGAAATAACCATCAGTCTGCAGGTTACCCTACAGGCAGTGTGTATACCCTTAAACTTGTAGCAGATTTTCTGAGCAGGTCCAGGACCTAGCCTCATGACTGGATGCATCTTGGAGATGTTTCTGGACATAGCTCATCAGTAGGGTGTTCCTCAAGATGATATCCTTGTCTCCTCTCTGAACAAGCAACTCCCTCATTTGTGTTCTAGAGTCCCAAGCCCTTTGGCTTGGAAGATGGACTCCATGTCTTTCTCTTGTAAGGGGATGTTCCTGTTTGCCTTTCCTCTTCTTCCAAGGGTCCTTCTAAAAAATAAGGAGGACTCTACAAAAATCTTGTTGGTGACTCCCCGGACATCACTGGTTCCTCCTCTTATTCCATCTGTTCATGGGCAATCATCTCAAGTTACCTCACCACATGGATTTTCTCATGCAAGACAAAGGAGCTCTTCACCCTTATCTGTCCACACTTCGATTGACACTTTGCATGATAGTGTTTTGATTCCTTTCTGATACCAGTTTTCTGAGGACATGCTTAAGGTCCTGCATGAGGCCAGGAAACCTAATACCAGAAAATCCTATATGTCTAAATGGCAAAGATTTTCTGTTTGGTATCTCAAACATCACCAAGTTCCCTTTTCAGTGGAGTCTGTCTGGTTCTTTCCTATCTCTGAACTGCTGCATGCTGGCTTGGCATACTAATCAGTGTAATCCTACTTGTCATTTTTTTCTGCCTGTCTGCCACTTACTCCTCCGATGGCCTATAGGATTGAAGTTATGCAGTTTCTTAAAGACGTTCTTCATATTAGACCCCAAGACAGCCCATTCCCCTTTCTTGGGATCTTCATTTTGTTCTTGAAAAACTGACTCATGCTCCTTTTGAGCCTGCTGCTTTGCAACATTGCAGCAAGAAAACTGTTTATTAGTTGCTTTAACCTCTGACAGAAAGGCATACCTCTCAACCTGCTAGCACAAGAAATCTGGACAAAGGCAGAAATAATGGGGGGTGGGGGGGTGGGGGGGCAAAGTTCCAAAAATAGGGACATATTTTAAATATTGCACTTACAAACTTAGAAAGTTGATAGAATGATAGGATACGAAGTCTGAAACTTAAATGTCTGTCATTAGTCACTGACTTCAGTCCTCTGTTTTCCAGAAAGCCACAAATTTTATGAAGAGCAGACCAATAATATGAGGTCCAAATCTGGACATACTAAAATGTAGACCGTTGATAGCTATGCAGAAGGATATCTGAACTACAGGCCTTAATGTCGGTCCCTTCTTTTTAGGTTTTTCATAGAGACATGGTGTCTCTCCGTACAAATCCTTTTATGCCCAAGGTGGTTAATGAGTTGTCAATGGTCTTTCATAATTTTGATCAGCCTTTTGTTCCTTTTCATTCCAGGATATTGGGTTTGGCTCTTTGTATGCAAACCATCTCTTGGATTTCTATGACCGTTTCTTTTTGTTGTTGTTATGGTAAGCAGTTGTCTACTTCCATGAGGACTCATTCCACTAGAGCAGTGACTTCCTCTGGGTTTTCTTTAAAGGTTTGGACACTAACTCCATCCTTTAAGCTGCTATGTGCTCTTTGGTTCACACTTTTACAAGTCATTGAAATTGGATGCCATTTACAGGGGCAGGGCAGGTTTTGCCAAGGCCATCCTGCATGGGTTTGTTGTGGGCTCCTTCTTGCCTTCCTGCTTTCACTGTAGCTTTTGTACTCTTCCAGAGGTTATGAATATTGCAACAATGATATGGAGGAACGTCGTACAGTTGTGTAGAATCTTGCCATAACAGTAGATGTCCTCCTTTTCACTATTGCAATATTCACTTCCTCTGTTCTTCTTTCCTGCCCCGATTCTCTTCTGTTTCATGGGTAGTGTTTTCATACTGGCCAGAGGTTCCTCTCCTACCTTCTTTTTTCTGGATGTACATGTCCTGTCTCCTGGGGAGTCCTGGTTCTCCTGGGGTACTTGAGTTCTGAGTTGGGAGCATATGTATGTATGGCACCTTTATGTCCTATGCTTGCCCAGGAAGCATATGACTGATGTATAATGCTCCCTATGTAATAAAGGCTTTGCTATACTGGTCTGATGGTGGGATATCCTTGGCAGCAGTTCCCAGAGGTTATGAATACTGCAATAGTGAAAAGGAGGACATCTACTGTTACAGTAAGATTTTACACAACTGTGCTTTCTTTCATAAATCATACAGTAACTGTGTCTACCTCCACTATCTTTGCTGGAGTTTCTTGGAGGTGTGCAAGATGTTTTAGTAGGCAGATAAATTTTGCTGTTTTGGGTAGTGTGTGAATTATCAACATATAGTGGGTTTAAGAGCTGCACTAACTTGTTGCAGGTACAAGGAGCCCATACTGGAGTTTGGGAGGTCAGCACAGTGTCCTGAGTCTTCTCTGTATATAGATTCTTTTGCTTGCTTTTTTATCACAGATGGGGCAGTATTTTTATAGAACTTCATCAAACACTTTGCAGACCACAGATGCTTCAGAATAAGTTTTGTTTTTGCATTATTTTCTATTTGTGCAGCATATTCTGTAAGGGTTTTGAGTATGAATACAGTCATCCAAGGATGTGTCCTGCTGTAGAGGTTTGAACAATAGTCATTACAAGGCAGTCAGTGGTATGTAGTACTTAAAGCAGAAACCATAACTTAAGGAGTTTTGGAGGATGTTTTTTGATCATATATTAAATTGAATGTAATTGTACCTGCATAATATGCTTCATTTCTGGCCTTGGGCATTGTACAAGTGTAAATAGTGTTGTCTGTTTACTAGGCTATGAACAATCAGCCCTAGGGCCTATACAAGCCTAGCCATAACAATTCCCACACTATTTACTTCCCTGGACCCCTGTCTAACAGGGTGACTGACATGATCCCCGGGGTGAATTTCCTTTCTCCCATCCAATCGTCAAGGTTCCTTTTGAAGAGGGCCAAAGAGGCACTCTGCTTGACATGCATGGGCAGTCTATTCCAGAGTCTGGGGAGTCTCTGGGTCAGGAACCTATTCCCCCCCCTGTTAAATGTAATATAGCTTGAATGTTAATATAAGTAAATAAAGAGAATTAAAAAAAAAAAAAAAAAAAATTGGGTATGCCAAGGGGTGGAGGTGGGGGCATTAAAATAATATGTTTAGCACCTTTCACCCTTCAAGACTGCATGCATTTTGCTACATACCTATTACAGATTTACAAAACAGTAAGAAATTCTTAAATAACAAGTACTTCAGGATAAACTTGTTTTTAGATTCCTTTCTATAACATTCCATACATAAGCATTCTTTTATGGATATGTTAATAGCAGCTTGCAGTAAAACTTGCAGAATACAAACAAGTCAGTTGCCTATATTTTTGAGAGGGTCATGGAGTGTTATGTACAGGCATATTCTGCTAATGCTTTCTGCAAGATTTCTACTGTAATGGGGTTATGCCTAATTTTATTTATTTTATTATTATACATTATTTATCATGAAGACATGCTTCTGGAGAATTTCTCCCCGGGCCTCCGCTGAAAACAGGATCTGTGGAACCTAGTCGGACTTTCCCGGTCAACAAATGTTAAATAAATAAAAATAAAAAAATATTTTATTATAAAAAAATGAAATTGTCTAGTTGAAGTTAAATTAAATGTTTTGCCAAGCCTGTTTAATAAATGAGAGCTGGCAGTCATCTGTTTTGTAGTAATTGTAATGTGTGTGCATTAAAATCCAGCCTTTTGGTGCAGTGACTAGGCATCTGAGGTTCTGGGTTCAAATACTGAACCAGGACCTGGAGAAGATGGGTCTGAATAACAAATGACCTGCTTCTGTGACTTTGGGGAAAGAGCTGAAGCATTCTTTGATGAGGGCTAGATACTAGTTGCAGGCAACTTGATTTGGGCATGATAGGACTGCCTTAAGCATGCACTTTGTATAGTGGATCTAGAGCAAGTACAGGTATGCAAAATCAACCCTATGTGCACTGCAAGCATAAATACTTAATGGCTCAGGAAGGTTGTAGCTCAGCACATAATGGGAAAATACTCAGGACTTCTGCAAGATGACTTACTTTCAGTATCGATTCTTGAACTGATCACAAAGCTAAAAATAATGGGTGGGGGTGAAAGGGTCTGTGAAGGCCAGAGAATCTTAAAGGAAAGGATGCAAAAAATTATTTGTGAGCATTTGGTTGCTAATGTTAGGATGCGCAAATGATGTCTGCAGAATAAATAAGCGTTTTCACATGATTCAGTTCCAGTGTAGTTATCTTGCATGTACAGATTACTGTTTATAGTTATCTATGCCCAGTTTAAATAGGAAGGGCCTAGAGAAGTCAGCTGCGTGTGTTAGTTTTATGCAACTGTTTATGCTACAGAGTTGTGTACCTTTTTTGGAAATTTTTTATTTTGCTTTCTGTTTTTACAATGATATTGATTCATGGAAAATAACGTTTCGCCCTGTAACATGACTGACGACCTTGTACCTCTAGCACTGTCCTCCATGTATTTGTAATACCGTCCAGATTGTACAGTATAACTTGTCACTATTTCATATGGCTGTTTTTTTTTCTTCTGCTGTCCAGTGTTTCTACATAGCAGTATTTTGAGGCACAAAACCACCTTTGTGTACAAAGTGTGTGAGGCAAATCACATAAGGTTTTATACTTAAGACTAGTTAGGCTGCATGGAATGGTGAATTTTTTAAATCAGAAGGGGGGGGATTAATTATAGAAAATTGCATTACTGCTTTGAATTTCATATTAAATAAAACATTAAAAAAATTAGACTTCAGTTGTCAAGAGTATATTCTACATATTCTTCTCCTTACGTACAGTAAGATGACGCTATATACCACCTGCAGTGTCACATATATTTTTAACAGCTTACCTATCATCTTGGTTCTTTTTATTTTTATTTTTGTGCATGTACAGGTATCTTCAGCTGAGGAGGAGATGTGTGTTCTTGAGAGGGAATGTGGGATGCTTTTCAGTTCTACTTCACTCTTGGTATACACTTTTCTTGTATAACCGCTTGGCTCTCTGGTACTTCATTCTGGATGTATAACATTTTTTATGTATTTTGTTACAAACTTTGGTGCTTTCCGTGCATAGTCTGCATATCCTCCCTGTATTTCATAGAGATTTTCAGTTTCTGTACCCAGCCAAAGACATGCACGTGGTTGACTTGGTGTCCTTGTAAATTAGCCGTGGGAATGTGTGGCTGTGCTATCATGGTCCCTAGTTCCATCCAGAATTGGTTCTGTGCCTTACACACCTTCCTTGCTGGGATAAGCTCCAGATCCCCATGACCCTGACTCTGGTAAAGAACTTATTGGAAACCTGATTATGTAATACTTAATGATTGAGGGGATGCATTTTATAGACATTACCAGCTTCTTAGAGGCGTTGAGTTATAGACCCAAAGGCTGTTGCCATGCATATCTGTGGGAATACGACAATATCGTTGCCATCCGTAGCCCAGAGTGCCTTGTTATGCTTGCTAAATATGCTTTTTATGAAAGAATAAATATAAACCCAAGTGGTTTAAGTAAGGTAATTGTATTTGTTTTGACCTAAAGTAGTGCCTTCATTAAGTATCATTTGTTTTTAAAGTAGTAAAAATGTATTTCACTTAGAAAATGTAGGCATGACTACTTTTGTGTTCATAATCTTTCAGAAAAGTTAATACTTTATCACTGTAGGCTCACTATGACATAATACAAAGGCTCACTATGACATAATACAAACTGAAAGCAAAGTACATTATTCCTCAAAGCATCTTAACCGATAATGTAAATCACAGATTTTTAGTTCAGAAGTTTGCTTCACAAAAATATCTCCGAATACTTGCATTCTTTGCAGGGAGCTCCCCCTGTACCCCCAGACCAGTATAAGGGTTTGTCCTTAACATTTCCAACCTCTAAATATTCAAGCCAAGGGGTAAAAAGGTCACACGGACAAAACCACTCCATAAAACTGTAAGAAAAATCCAACAAACCTAGTCTTCACCAAGTAATATCTTAAACTTCCTATAATGGAGACTCATGGGATATATGCAGATGACCCTTTAAAGATGCAAGTGTTAAAAATTAATTGCTTCTGAATGCCCATGACTTCTTACTTAAGTCTTCATGGGTATGTTCTAGTGGGGTTTGGCTTTATTGGCCTGAATGTACTAATAGACACAACGTAAAGTGCCGTGGGCATTCAGAAGCCATGTAACTGAAACACTGGTATGCCCTTAAGGGTCATTTACATATATCCCATGGCCATCCACTTTAAAAGGTTTAAGGTATTACACAATCTGTAAATGTAGACTCCCTAGCCAAAAGCTGGCTCTGTTCTTGCTCAGCACCAGGATAAACTATATCCCTAAATTTGAACACATACCTAATATCTCCTTACCCTATTATCTCCACTCACTTCTTTACTTCTGTCAATTTCTCTCCCCTTGCTTTCTGTCTAAATATACCACAAGACTGCTTTTCTCTCACTTCGTATTGCAATTCCTGTTTGTATTGCACTAACTTACCTTTAATTTTTCTTTAAACTGGCTAAAATGTCTCTACTAAATCATTATCATATAACTTGTATGTTTTCTTAACCAGTCTTTTCATATTGTGTCTAATTTGATGTGATAATTTAAACTGCTGTTTTTTTGTATTATTTTTAAAGACTGTATAAAATGTTGAAAATGGGCTCTTTCCCAATCAGATGTCAATAAATACATTAAATATATAAATGTACTACCTCCAAGGCCACACAGTCTTGAAGAACAGGAGGAATTGTGAGGAAAAAAATATCTCTCTTGTGTTGAGTCGTGTGACCTCCAGAGAAGCCACAAGAGCACCTGCAACAAAACAACTTTCAATTTCCTGTGACCTCCACAGAGCAGTGGTTAAGACTAGCTAGGGGTAATTTATCAAAGTACCAGAAATGTAAATGTTTTGAATGCAGTCTTACAGAATTTAGTGACATTGCAGCATTAGATATTCACTAACACAGAAACCAGATCATTATGGCACAAGTAGATTCCTAACTCAACAAATCCCCACCATAATCAAATAAGTTTCCTCTACACAACGATCCATGGAATGGATTGTAGACTGCACATAGTAGGTTTCACTTTTAAAGGTTTTCAGTTTAAGTTGGAAGGAAATATTAAGTCAAGTGTCATAACTTTTAACAGGTTTCTGTTGAAATTCTGATTTTCCTTATGCCTTGGATAACGTTATAAGTAGTGAGAGTAAAATCGGAGACTTTGGTCTGGTGGTGGATTGTAGATTATTACAAATATTCTAATAATTCATAGAAGTGCTATGCTGTAATTAGAGACTTATCTAGTCATAATGGGAGCATTTTGATTCCACTGTGTAAGGCAGTTGAATGTTGTGGAACTGATTTGGTTTACAACCACTTGCAACTTTCTAGACTGGAAAAAATGCAAAAGATTTTCATCCAACAGAGTGAAGGAGTAAAACAGTATAGTTATAAGAACAGATTGGTTCAGTTGTCCATGTTTTTTGTATGTTATAGGTTGGTTAGAGGAGACCTTATCCATGTGTGCAAATGAATCCAACTGCCTTGGGTCTTGAATTTACTGAGCCTTCTCATAGTACAAGAAACCGCAGCTGTTTGTACGAATGTCTTGTTAGTAGTTTCACACTTGGGAATAATTCTTTTCACCACAGGCTGGTAAATTGTGGAGTGATCTCACCATAGAAATTAGAAAGGCATCTAGCCTTGACAAGTTTAAATCACTCATTGACAGTTGGTTTGGGTATGTATTTTAGCATTTAGCATTAATTGGCAAACTTGTAATGGTCTGTGCTGAACATATGTAACATACAAAAAACATTTCCCTACCTTGTGGATAAGCCACAGCTCCTTCTCCAACTATCTTTTCTCTGCAATGTAATAATGTCTTGCATCTGTTCCTTACTTTCTTTGTTATTAGAAAGCTGCAGGAAAGATCACTGATGGCAGCATGGGTAAAATATTTGGCAAAAGGATTACAAGAATGCATTAATACTAGCAAGGTACCACAAGGGATCAGTACTGGGGAGGTCCTTTTTCAACATCTACATAATGAGACAATAATAGGCAAAAGAGAACACCATAAGGTTTAGAAGGCAAGGGAATACACATGATAAGGATGTAAGAATAGTGCAACATCTGGCAGCAGGTTAATTTTACTGCAAAGAAAAAAAAAAGAAAAGTAAGTAGTGCTAATGCTTTGGGAAGCAATAATGTTATCAGTAACTGCTGCTGTTTGCTAGGTTTGGGCTTGTTAATAAAGCCTGACAGGGTCTATGTTAGTGCAACACCTGACGCCACAGGCAGTAGGGCCTCTACCCTCCTAGAAGGGTGTTATTTACACAGTACCACAAACCGTGGAGGACATTATTGTGCTTAGAATGGGCTTTATGTAAAATTATCTATTACTTTATATATTTTATTAATATTTGTTATATATTTTGATGTGAAATAGTTCCTCTGCCTAATGTTTAAAACTTGCTGTATTATATCTAAATGGTGTTGGTGGAAGTATTTTACTTGCAAAATGTAATATTTTCAAAAAATGTCCAGATATTTACTTCATTTTTGGGCCCTTACTCCTAAAATGTTTGGTTTGTTGCCAGTCATTGGGGATTGAAGTCACTAAATAATGACATACATTTGAGTTTCAGACTTATTTCCTTCAGAAAATGCATAATAAAACAAATCCTTTTACTCAAGCAACTTTGTAATTTTATAAGAGCAATATTTAAAACCTGTTCCTTTTTTTTGAGCCTTCGTGCCCCCTTTACTTTAGGCTTTATCCAGATTTTTTGAGCTTAAGAGTTTGAGAGATATGCAAACCTCTTAACTGCCACTGGTTGATCAATCTCTCTCGCAAACACGCATACACTTGCTGTTTAGAAAATGCATGCTAATTCAAATCCTGTAATCTAAGCAAGTTTTTAAATATTCCTCATATAAAATTAAAATATTATCCGATTTTTGAGCCTTTGTGCCCCCTTTATTTTAGGCTTATCTGGATCACTCTTACTCTTTTTTTATATATATATATGTATGTATGTATGTATGTATATATATATATATATATATATATATATATATATATATATATATATATATATACATACACACACACACACACACCAAACAAAGGCTTTACTTAGCGAGTGTAAAATAATGGCTCAGTCGATCTCACTCTCATGCAAAAATACACACACACACTTTTTATTTTGCAGTCGCTAAATAGCAAAAGTGCTGCTTAGCGAGTGTGAAATAATGGCGGTCATTAGCTTTCTTTCAGTGTGAGCTGCAGGGCACATTAATATGCTGCTGTGAAATGGCCGACTAATTTTTCAGCAGGCATTACCAATAGATTAACATCCTGCTGGAGAACGTTCGTTCTCCAATCAGGGTGCTGATGTACAGGTCACCCATTCTGTAATATGTAATGAGCTCCGATTACAGCTGTTTGTTACTCTGCAGTAAACTTCGAATACAGCTCTCTGTTACTATGCAGTAAGCTGTGATTTAAAAAAAAAAAAAAAAAAAAAAAAAAAACTGCTGTGAAGGTGCTTTAATGACTGGTCTTAAATAAAATATATTGCAAACGGATTTAACTTTTCTGTTTGTTTAACCAGGGAAAGGAACTGTCCTGGTAAATGACCATTTTCAAGTGTGAACCAAGTTCATACTTCTATTAGGCAGGTTGTATAGAAGATCACCGAGAAGCCTAGTCTGTGCAGTTCAGTAAACCTGTAAATAGATTAACTGCCCTGATCCTTTAGATTGATGTACATCTATCAGGGGGGAATTTACAAATGCCCATCCAATCACCAGAACTGGTTTTAAAGGTTGCTATGTTTTGTATTTGACCTGCAGTGGAAGTCTGTTAAGTAGGTAAGGGATAAGTTAGGTCAAATGTCTACCATGCTAGCAGGTGCTGTTTATGTTGAGATGAAGACAGAGATCTGTGGTTTTGGTATTTTCAGTTTTACCAGCTTTCAGAAGGTGAAGAAGGTCATGCAGGGCCGAGTCTTTCAGAATGTGGAAGGGTAAGTAAAGGTCTCCTTGCAGAATCCTGTGAGAGATGGAGTAAAGTGTTGACTTTTAATCTAACTTGGTTCTGATATTTTTTCAAAGTTCTTGTGGTCTTTCAAGTTGGGCAAAGTATTTAGAAAGATGCATGCCAGAAGGGGCTCTATTCAGTGATGGACCCAATGGGGAAGAGTACAGGGTGGTATTATCACTTCTTTGAATCTAAAAGGTATACTTCAATATTACCTTGCAGAAAGGCATAATGTTACAGTATCTTTCACAATGGTGTCATTTTTTAAGATGGCACTATATATTTGTGGTGCAACGGGAGGCACACTCGCCTTTGGTATAGAAGGCTATGGGTTCTTTTCACACACCAGGCAGGTAGCTTCCTGACACTGCAGTGCATCATAAGGGGGGGGGTGATGCAGTCTTGAATATGCTGTTCTTCAGATAAGACATTAAACTAAGGCCCCATCTGCTTGAGTTTTTGGTAGTTTCGGTGAAAGTAAAAGATCCCACAACACCTGTCAAAAATAGTAGGGAAGTGTCCTGTCCAAATTTCCTCTAATAGTATAAATACCACCTTAGGTCTCCCATGAAAAGAGACTACTAGCCTAGTGGGATTAACCTAGTTAACAATGGATGACTGGATAGATAAGTTTTGCTATTGAACCTATGCAGCATTGTTGGCGCTGAGCTTGAGCCCATTGTCTTGTATACTGAGTGAGGTGAAGGTCAGGCCCTTTAAGGAGGTCTGAGTGTCAACGGGGGATTGAATGATGGTACCTAGTCTGCAGTCCCCAGCCGACTTTTAATAGTGGGCCATTGACATCTGCCTTTGTGTTTGAAAATTGCAAACTGCAGAGGTGGAGTCACAGGTCTGACTCCTGTGAGAAGCCAATGCTGATGTTTCTTCCTGTGGAAGAGATACCACCCACACTGTATGCATTCTGTCAATGAGCCATTTTTTCCCCAGCAGATGAAGTAGGGTTAATGTTTAGATAATAACCAGTGTGGGAAATTGTATCTAGGTCTTGGTTAGGTCTAGATAGGTTTCGGACATCTTCAGTAACTCTGAAATAAATCAATTAAAATTTAGTAGACAGGATCAGCTCTTCACAAAACTGCATTGATAAGGGTGAGGGAATTGTAGGTATCCTGTTTTGTAGTTCAAGAAGTTCAAATTGTTGTTCCATATCTTTTGAAATGATACTGAGTAGATTGAGGAGTTTCCAGGGTCTGGTGGGACTGCCTAGTGGCACCACTGGAACAGGTGCATAACAAGTAGAGAGACTAAGGAGACAGCAAGGTATATTGTTGTTTAAACCCATATTTTTTTTTTTTTTTTTTTTTTTTTGGCAGTACTGATAGGACCTGGCCTAAAATATAGTTAGAGGGGGCAGTTAGAAAGCATGGGGATGCAAGGGAGTACAGGTGTGGTAAAGTTAGAGTTGAATTTATACACTTGGATACTGGCTATGGCCTTTTGGTTGGAATAATTGGTACTAGTACATAGTAGCTCAGTGAAGTATTGGGTATTGATTCTGAGTTTCGTTGATGTGATAAAGGCTTTATGATCTTCTTTGGAAGAAGTGGTAAATTTTAGTTTGTAGATTGCCTTGGACTTTCTAATGGTGCGTTTGACGTCCTTGTTGACTACTTTTTAGTTTGTGATTGACAGGAGAGAAGGGGGGGGGAGTTATGTATGGCAAGTATGTCTTTCCCTGTTATAAAGTCGGTTCATGTGAGAATTCCATCATATGAGTTTATTTTCTGAATTTTCCACCATACTTTTGCCTGACCATGACAAATGTCTCAGTGCAGTAGTTCAGATGTGTATAGAATTAATGAAAAATGTGGAGCAGGAACCAACAGGCATACAAATATGATACCAAAGGTTTGTAAAACAAATACCATTTAATAAAACATCATGAGCGCTTTTGGGACATTCCCTTCATCAGATGAACATATGAATAAAATTCACAGTAACTTTTATACAGATTTAAAATATTGAACAACCAATCAGATGTCAGTAATTTACCCTCTGATGTTCTTTGTCTTTCACTGTTGCAGTCATTACATTTGGGTAATCCTGCTGGCAGGTTGCCCTCAGTAGGCCTGAATTCCAAAGTCCTGGGTCCTGCGTTGGCCGCTGTTGCCCCTTTCCTGACGTCAGGTCGTCAGGGGTATAAAAGATGCGGCCGACGCCATTTTCTTCAGTCTTTCTTACAGGTTCATAGGTAGGTACTAGGCTATTGGCCCTAGGGCCTATACGAGCCTAGCCAAAAATGTACCCTGGCTTTTGCCACCCAAGAAAATTATTTTCCTGTGCCCCTGTCAAGCAGAACCACAGAAGTGATCCCCGGGGTGAATTTCCTATTACCCATCCAATCATTAAGATTTTTCTTGAAGAGTGCTAATGGGGAGCTCTGTTTGACATAGATAGGTAGTCTGTTCCAGAATATGGGAAGTCTCTGGGACAGGAATCTCCCTCCAGCATGTTCTGTTTATTGTGGTGACAAGGTTTAGGTCCCTAGAGCGTGTAACTCGGAGGGATTGGGATTTCTTTAAGTGGAGCATGTCCAACAGCTCTGGGTTTGACATAGCTTTATATGTTAGGCAGAGATCGCCTCTGAGTAGGCGATATGCGATGGAGTAAAGCTGGAGTTTTTTGAGACTGTCTGCGTAAGGCATCTGTTTGAGGCCAGTAATCCTCTTTGTGAGGTATTTTTGTGGCCTTTCCAGTTGTTGTAGATGTCTTGTGAGGTACATACCAAAAGGGGCGTCGTACTCTATAATGGGACTAATGAGTGATGCGTAGAGGGGAACAATGACCTCTTTTTTTTTTTTTCTGGATGAGAAACCTTTTGTGATGAGGTGTGCCACGTAGAAGGATTTCCTGACCACTTTGGCGATGTGATTATCAAAGGAGAGACTACTGTCCACCTGTGTCCCAAGGTCTCTTATCACACTTTCAGTGTTAAGTAGACTACCGCCTATGTGGTAGTTCATGGGTACAGAATTTTTACCAAAGGGGATGACCATGCACTTTTTGGCATTGAGCTTGAGACCATGTCTTTGACACCAGGCATCTGTCTCAGTGATTTAGTTAGCCAAAGACCTTCTGTGTTAGCCTGTACTTCAGAGAAGTAGATACCAAACAGGAGAGGACCCAGGACTGAACCCTGTGGTACTCCACTTGTCACTGGTCTGAAGTCTGATTTGGAGTCTGCTACTTTCACAGTGTGGGTTCTTTCTGTAAGCCAGTTGGCAACCCATCTTGTGACATAGGGATTTATACCTAGTTTAGTGAGTTTATCTATAATTCCAGAGTGGGGGATGGTGTTGAACGCCTTGGCGTGATCTAGATAGGCTGTGTGAACCACCTTACCCTCATCCTTGGCCTTGGTGACTACTTCAAAGAAGTCTATCAGGTTTAGGAGACATGATCTGCCTTTTACAAACCCAAACTGTGTGGGGTCCAGGGTTTGGAGATCTCCAATGTCTTTGTTTATGAGTTCCATGATGATACGTTCCATGGCCTTGCAGACGAGGCTCGTCAGGCTAATGGGGCGGTAGTTCCCGGGGTCTGTTGTGGCCCCCCCCCCTTTGTGGAGTGGGATAACTGTCGCAGTGCACCATTCAATGGGCAACAAAGCCTGAGGTGAGGCTATGATTGAACATGGTACTTAGTTGGGGTGCCAGTTCATTCTGTAGTTCATGTAGAAGGCAGCCTGGGATGTTGTCAGGTCCCATGGATGCTGTGTTCTTGGCTTTGGAGAGTGAAGTTTTTACTTGTGCAGCCGTGATTACAGGAACTTTGCATTCTTCCGGTATAAAGATGTGCCCTTTAGGGGTTGAGAGGGGGGTAAAGTTAGCACTGAACCTATCTGCCAGGATGTTGGCAATATCATTTGGTTCTGTATATTTAGTGTCATTGTGCTGTAACTCAGAGCAGATGTGGGTGTTTCCATTGAGATTTTTAACATAGCTATAGAATGCTTTGTAGTTGTCTTTAGAATCAGTGGCAATTTTGTTTTCATAACTAGCTTTGGAGGATTTTATGAGGGATCTCAGCTTCTTACTGAGGCTGACCAGGGAGTTCCTCCAATCGTAGGATTTTACTCTTTTGCAACAGCTTCTTTCTTCTGTTGTAGAGTTTGTTTATGGCAGAAGACCACTAGATTGGCTTCCTTTTTTTGGAGGATAGCATCTTGGCTCTGTTAGGGATAGCACGATCCATGCACTCGTGTAAGTGCTTATAAAGTGCATTTGTGTAGGATTCAGCAGTCATACCTCTATTGTCCATATGCATGGGTGTCGTGAAGTTTGCCACTTCTGTCTTAAGAAGCGTGAAGTTGGCTTTTGGAGAATGTTTTTACGGTTGTTTTCCTAAAGGGGGGTGGGAGCGGGATGTGGGTGTCTAGGGTGATTAGATTGTGGTCGGATCAGACCAACGAGGAGCTGACCTCTGGTGTGGAACACCGGTCACCCATGTTGGTGATGACCAGGTCTAGGATATTGCTGCCTCTGGTGGGGGTGTGGATAAGTTGATCCAAAGTGTTGGAATTGATGATTTCCAGAAAACGTGGAGCAAAAGAGTTGGTACACGAGTAGTTTTCCCAGTTAATGGTAGGGTAGTTGAAATCACCCATTGCCATGCGGTGCCCGAAGCAGAAGCAGTTCGCAAGTGCGGGTCAGCCGACTCCTGAGATTTTCGAGTTTGAGTTTCAGATCCAAAGTCTTCTATAAAGCTAAGTATCTCGTTGGGGAAACTTTTTTCTTGCTCCAGACCGATGTCAGAAAAAGTTAATAATTGTATTTCTTGTGGGAAGCAAATACCTCATAAGGACTTTCATTCTTACTGTATTCCTTGCCTAGTCCCTGACCATAACATTTCAGGTTGTCTATTTTGTGCTAGATTTAACCAAAGCACTGTTAAGCATTGGTATGATTTTGCCTTAAACTATTTTGGACACAGATTTAATTATCCAGAAATGTCGTCGGAAAGACATCCGACTACCGGAGTTCACCAAGAAAAAGATAGACAACCGAGGCCCAAAACCAACAACAAAGCTTCTAAGCCAGTCACCGGTTCTCAGTGAGGTGCTTTTGCAGCCCCTGACGCCCGCTATTTTAGAGTCCCAGGCCGCTACTGACTCCCACGTGGAGTCGGCTATGCTGCTGGAAACTCAAGGTATTGGAGCCTTGGACACTATTCCTTCAGATGGGTCCGGAGCCGCTGTGCAGGCACTGGCTTCTGAGGGTGTATTCAGACCTAAACATCTATACACTAAACCGACTTCAAAGGCAAAGACTAAAGCACCTTCAAAGGCAAAGAAGCAAACTCAAGAGCCACGTGGACAGGCCTCCATGCCCAAAAAGCAGATGCTCAAAATGGCCGAAGACTTGATTACCTTGATCAGGGGTTCCCATCCCCCTCCTGATAAGAGGCCTAGGCAAGAGACTGACTATGAATCTTCAGATCAGGTTTCCATTTCTTCTGATTCCTCTTCTGATCAGGAATATTCTCTTTCCCCCCCTATGAGGATTCTGATGCTGAAGAATCTATTCCTTCAGCTTCTCCTTCAGAGGACTATTCTTTTGGGGAAACCTTACATATCATGAGGGAGCATTTCCACTGGAGAGCCAAGATTTTTCAGAATCTAAAAAGAGGCTCCGGGATTTCCTGTTACTTCCTCAACATAAGCCACTAGCCATCCCACCTGTGTTGGACATTGTAGATGATGTGGTTTCGGAGTCTAGTCTAACCCCTGACTCCTTTCCTCCAGCACCTGTTAAGCCTGACAGATGTTACAGGGTTCCTGCCTCACATACATTCCTTTTTAAAAACCCTGCTGCAGACCCAGAAACTATTTCCTAGGGTCCCAAAGGAGTTGAGGCTTCCGCTGCAAAAAAACGTACCCCACTGACAGGGATTCTAGGGCACTGGATAGATGGGGAAAAAAGGTTTGCACATCTGCTGCCTTGGCTATAAGGACCTTAAACTGTCAGTTTCATATGCTCAAATATCAGCAACATGTCATGGCATTGCTTAAACAGAAAATGTTAAACTCTGAATGTGCAGAAAACAAGGAAATGCAGGATTTATTGCATGCAGCTGAACAAGTTGGAAAGCATACTTTGCAATGTGGTTTTAATTCTTTAGAGGCCTCCTGCAGGGCCGCAGTTACAGGATGTTCTTCGTCTCACATTACTGCAGTCATAACCTGGGGGTAGTCCGCTGTCCTCGGTCTGCCCGAATACCAAAGTGTTAGGCTGGCGTCGGTCATGGTCGCTCAGATCTGACGTCAGTACGCAGTAGTACTTAAGCGCATGACCGACGCCATATCCTCAGTCTTTCTTGCCGCATGGTCCGAAGCAGAAGCAGCGTTTGCAAGTGCTGTTCGGCGTCCTGAAATTTTCGTATTTCGAGTTTCAGACCGAAGACCAAGTTGGGCTAAGTACCCCGTTGGGGAATATTTTTGTCTTTTCTTGCCTCAGTTAATCCGGATGTCAGAAAAAGTTAATAATTGTATTTCTTGTGGGAAACAGATACCTCATAGGGACTACCACTCTCTCTGTATTCCTTGCTTGGGGCCTGAGCACGACGTAGTCGGGTGTCGCTTTTGCGCTAGATTTAATAAGCGCACCATTAAACGCAGATTAGATTGTGCTAGGCTTGTTTTCGGTAAGCGGTGTAACTACAACATGCCGTCGGATCCTCCGCCCGCTACCGCAAAGAAGCAAAAAGATAAATCATTAAAGTCTAAGCAGGATGAGTCGTCTGTTGCGGACGCCGGTTCTATGGAAACTACGGTTGAATCTGTGGATCCAGCCGAGGTTTCGGCTGAATCACAGGGGGAACCTTTAATTTTACAGGAATTGGCCTCTCAGGAGTTAGGTCAGGCCGAGGGGGCTTCTCAAGTTTCTGTAGTTCCATCATTACAAAAGGTTATTAGGCCTTCTACTTCTGTCACTAAAGGCCCTACTAAAGCTAGACCTGGTCTTTCTGGCACAGGCATCAGCGCTAGTTCTTCGGGCTCTGTTCCTAAAAAACATATGCTGAAAATGGCAGAGGATTTGATTACTTTAATCAGGGGTTCTATGCCCCCTCCAGACAAGAGGCCTAGGGTGGAGACAGATGTGGAGGGATTGGAGCATTCCTCAGATTACTCTGAGTCTTCAGCTGAGGACATTCAGGATTTTCCTCCCTATTCTGATTCGGATGCAGAGGATTCCTGTCCTTCTGCTTCTCCTCCAGAGGATTTTTCCTTTTCTGAAACCCTGCACTCCATGAGGGAGCATTTTAAGTGGGAAGGTCAGGATTTTTCAGATTCTCGTAAAAGGCTTAGGGAATTTTTGTTTTTGCCACAACATAGACCTTTGGCTATTCCCCCTGTTTTAGATGTTGTTCAGGATGTTTTTTCTGAAGCTTCCCTTAATCCTGATTCTTTACCCCCTGCCCCTGTCAAGCCAGACAGGTATTACAGAGTTCCAGAGGCTCATAAATATTTGTATAAGAGTCCTAGAGCTGACCCGGAAACTATTAGCCAAGGACCTAAGGGTGTCAGGGCTTCTGTAGTTAAGAATCCAGTACCTCTGGATAAAGATTCTAGGGCTTTGGATAGGTGGGGTAAAAAAGTTTGTACCTCCTCCACGCTAGCTATGAGGGCTTTAAATTGCCAGTTTCATATGCTGAAGTATCAGAACTTTCTGTTAAGTCAGTTGAAATCTAAGGTAGATGCTTTAGCTGAGGGTATAGAGTGTAAGGAATTGCAGGACTTAGTTCATGCCTCTGATCAGGTTGGTAAGCATTCCTTGCAGTGTGGCTTTGATGCTCTTCAGGCTTCTTCCAGGGTGGCTGCCACTGGTTCAGTTATTCGTAGGCATGCCTGGCTTAAGGATCAAAATTTGTCAGAGCATGTTAAAGCTCGAATTTTGGATGCTCCTCTTCAATCTGAAGTTCTTTTTGGTTCTCCTGTGGAGTCAGTTTTGAAAAAAATGGAAGACAAAGCTAAGTCCATGCAGACGGTTAAGGAATTTTTACAAGTGCAGCCCCCTAAGTTTAGCAGAAATTGGCCTGCAAAAGGATGGTCTTACCCTTCTTCCGATTTTCAGTCTAAGGGCAGGTCTAGACGTGGTAGGGGCAGAGCTCATGCTCAGGGTTCTTTCAGACCTAGGACTTGGAGTTCTCCTGCACAATCTTCTGGTGAGGGCAGGGGTCAGCCTTTTCGTAAACAGACCCAATGACCTGTATCTCCAGCTGCCAGATTCTTCCTGTCTGGCAGATCCTCTAGGGTGAAAGTTGGCACTTTTCAAAACAAAATTGGCTTTTTGTCACCCAGGACAAATGGGTGTTGGACATTATAAATCAAGGCTACAAGTTTTATTTTCACACCTTGCCTCCTTTCAAAGGCATGCCAGATGTACCTCCTCAGCAAAGGCTGGAGGCTCACAAACAGATTTCTTTACTTTTACAAATGGGGGCTATCCAGGTGGTACCTCCGTCAGAAGTAGGCCTAGGATTTTATTCTCGCCTATTCCTTGTGCCAAAGAAAGGAAACACTTGGAGGCCAATTCTGGATTTGTCCATTCTCAATACATACCTAGACATTCCAAAGTTCAAGATGTTAACTTTACAGCAACTTCTGCCTCTGCTAGGCAAAGATCACTGGATGGTAACTCTGGATCTCAAAGAGGCTTATCTTCACATTCCTATCAGGCCCAGCTGCAGGAGATTCCTGCGTTTTCGGGCTGGTACTTTTCATTATCAGTTCTCTGCCTTGCCCTTTGGCTTATCTACTGCACCCAGGGTGTTCACAAAGGTCCTGGCTCCTGTGATAGCCTTCTTAAGACTAAGAGGAATACAAATTTACCCTTATCTGGACGATTGCCTGATTCTTGCTCAAGACAAAGTCAAGTTACTTCAACATCTACAGTATGTAATGGCAGTTTTAAGGTGCCTAGGGTATTCTGTGAACGAAACAAAGTCCAGTCTAGTACCCTCTCAGGACATGTGCTTTCTGGGTGTGAGACTGAATACAGCCTCTCAGATGGCCTTTTTGACCCCGGACAAACAAAGAAATCTTCACCTATACTTCCAGCAATTATCCCTAATGTCCAGGCTGACTGCAAGGACAGTCCTTCAAGCCTTGGGGTTCATGGCATCTTGCATTCTGGTACTTCTCAATGCCAAACTGCATATGAGGAAGCTACAATGGTATCTCAAAAGTGTATGGACTCAACACTGCCACGATTTGGACACTGTCATTCAGATAATACCTTGCATCCAGAAGGAATTCTTGTGGTGGGCTCAGGAATGTCACCTAAACAAGGGACTCTCTGTGACCCGACCAGAGGCGAGTCAGATCTTAATGACGGATGCCTCAGACTTGGCTTGGGGAGCACACTTCAATGGGAAATGGATTCAAGACACGTGGCCTCCCAGACTACAGCATTTGCATATCAACATGAAGGAGATGTTAGCAGTCCAATTTGCCCTGATGGCTTTCAAGGATCTACTTCAACCGGGACAGGTGTTGATTCAAACAGACAACACAACAGTCATGTGGTACATCAACAAGCAGGGGGGAACCCATTCGTACCCTCTTTGCAGACAAGCTATGATTTTGTGGGAGACTGCTCTGAGTTTGCACATCACTCTTCAAGCACGGCTTCTGCCAGGAGCACAGAACTCCTTAGCAGATGTTTTGAGCAGACAAATTGTGGATCCCCACGAGTGGAAATTGGATCCTCATGTATTCCAGCAGTTGACAGTGGCTTGGGGAACTCCAGACATAGATCTGTTCGCTTCTCCACTAAATTTCCAACTGCCAAAATTTTGCACAAAGATGTTTCACCCAAAAGCTTGGAAAGTGGATGCTCTATCTTTCAGTTGGAACAACCTTCACGTCTATGCTTTCCCTCCTCTGCCTCTCCTTCCCAAGGTGCTCTTGAAAGTCAGACAGGACAAGCCTTGCATGATTCTAATAGCACCAGATTGGCCACGTCAGCACTGGTATCCTCTGCTGAGGAGTTTAGTACAGGAGCCTCCTTGGCCTTTGCCACCAATTCCACACCTTTTGTCCCAGGCAAGCAATCATTTTCTCAATGTCAGGGTACAGTCCCTGCATCTGACAGCCTGGCATATTCTGTTTTAGACCCTGGGGGGTCGCAGCTTCCTCAACAAGTTTTGAATGTCATTTTGGAAGCCAGACGACCTAGTACTAGAAAAGTTTATGCTGATAAATGGAGGAGATTTTTTCTTTGGAGCACAGCAAAGAGCTTTGATGTTTCAGTGCCTAATTTGAGTTTTACACTACAGTACCTTACTGAATTATTAGACAAGGGTTTGTCTTTCTCCTCTGTGAAAGTTCATGCTGCAGCCATTTCTGCTCACTATGATTGTGACCCTCCATTATTTTCTCACCATTTGTTTAAACAATTTCTTAGAGGGGCAAAGAACATAAGACCCCACGAGAGCTCCTACTCCTTCCTGGGATCTCAATTTTGTGTTGGAAAAGCTTACTTTACCTCCTTTTGAACCTGCAGCTACATCTGAGTTGAAGTTTTTGTCTTGGAAGACTGCTTTTTTGTTGGCCATTACGTCTGCTAGGAGGGTATCTGAATTACAGGCTCTCATGGCAGTTGAACCCTTCCTGATATTCTATAAGGATAGGGTGTCCTTACGTACTAACCCTACTTTTATGCCTAAAGTTATTTCTAATGTGGCCTTAAACCAGTCTATTCATTTGCCTACTTTTTATGCTGATCCCCAAAATAAAGGGGAAAAAGTCTTGCATTCTTTGGATATTCACAGGCAGTTACGCTATTATTTGAGCAGAACTAAAGAGTTCAGGCAGACTCAACAGTTATTTATTTCTTTTGCTTTGGGTTCACAAGGGAAAGCTGTTTCAAAGCAAACTATTTCTAAGTGGATTGGCCATTGTATTGCTTTTTGTTATTCTCATCATGGAAAGGATGTTCCGGCTGGGATCAGACCTCATTCCACTAGGGCTACTGCCACATCTACTGCCTTTTAAGGGGTAGCTACTAAGGATATTTTGGAGGCAGCTACTTGGAGTTCAGTGCACACTTTTACTAAACATTACCATCTCCCTCTTTATTCCAAGTCTAGGGCTGGGTTTGCCACTGCAGTTTTACAGGGCATGTTAGCAGCTCCTAATGCTTTTTAGTTTTGCCAGCCTCCCTTTACCTTTGCTTTGGGATTCTACCCACAGGTTATGACTGCAGCAATGTGAGACGAAGAACATAGTACAGTTTTGTACCTACCATAAATGTAGATGTTCGAGGATCCACATTGCTGCAGTCCAGTTTTCCCTCCCTCCTTCCCCTCTATAGTTTGGGGTTGCTGTGTTTCTTTTGGGATAATTATTATTTTCTCTATGTTGGTTGTTGGGTATTTTCTATTTTGGCTATGGCCTTTCCTTTTTAGGCCTTCTGACATCTGGGGCAAGAAAGACTGAGGATATGGCGTCGGTCATGCGCTTAAGTACTACTGCGTACTGACGTTAGATCTGAGCGACCATGACCGATGCCAGCCTAACACTTTGGTATTCGGGCCGACCGAGGACAGCGGACTACCCCCAGGTTATGACTGCAGCAATGTGGATCCTCGAACATCTACATTTATGGTAGGTACAAAACTGTACTTTCTGTAATTAGGAGGCATGCTTGGTTAAAGGAACAAAATCTGCCTGATCATGTTAAAGTTAAATTATTAGCTTCACCTTTACAGCATGATACTTTGTTTGGTGTTAAGGCAGAAGAGGTGTTAAAGAAAATGGAGGACAAAGCTAAATCTATGCAAACGGTCAAAGATTTTTTACAAGTACAGCCACCTAGGTTTAGTAGACACTGGCCAACAAAAATTGGTCCTTTCCTGTGTCAGACCTCAAAGGGGCAGACCCCGACGCCCTAGAGGCAGATCCCAGGCGCAAGGTTCATTCCACTCAAAGCAATGGGGGGCTTCTACCTCCAAAGTTGGAGAAGACAAATCACAGCCATTCAGGAAAAGGTTCCAATGACTTCCACCTGCCTGCACCAATCACTTATCTCCTGGCAACCCCCTTAGGGGGAAAAGTAGCACTTTTTACACAAAATTGGCACATTATAACCATGGACAAGTGGGTCTTAAATATCGTGTCACAAGGCTACAAGTTCATTTCCACACCTTGCCAAAAGCAAATGGCTGGCCAGATCTGCCAAAATATCAATGGGCAGAGGCACAAAAACAAGTCTCATCCCTCATGGACATGGGGGCCATTCAACTAGTGCCAGAACAAGAGCAGTGACAAGGATTTTACTCAAGACTGTAATTGGTACCCAGAAAGGACAAGGCTTGGAGGCCAGTACTGGACCTATCTATTTTGAACACATTCCTGGATATTCCAAAGTTCAAGATGTTGACTTTGCAGCAGCTTCTGCCCATGCTGGGCAAGAACGCTTGGCTTGTGACTTTAGACCTAAAAGAGGCATACCTGCATGTCCCAATCAGACAGATATGCAGAAGATACATCAGATTCAAGGCTGGCTCAATGCATTACCAATTCTCTGCACTGCTCTTTGGCTTATCTACTGCGCCCAGGGTCTTTGCAAAGAGCCTGGCACCAGTAATTGCATTCTGCAGACAAGGAGGAATACAAATATATCCTTACCTGGACGAATGTCTAATTCAAGCAGAGAACAAGGACATTCTTCTACAGCATCTGGCATTTGTGAAAAGGCAGCTAACATGCCTAGGGTACACAGTCAACGAAAAGAAATCAAAACTAGTACCCTCTCAAGAGATAATATTCCTTGGTGCAAGCTTAAATGCAACTGCCCAGATGGCTTATCTCATGCCAGACAAAGGCAACTGACTACCTATTTCAAAATGCTGGCAACAAAGGCCCAGTTATCTGCAAGAAAATTTCTGCAGGCTTTGGGCTTCATGGCATCCTGCATCCTACTAATTCCATATGCAAGACTGCGTTTGAGGAAACTTCAATGGTACCTAAAAAGTGTCTGGACTCAACATTGCCACATCCTGGAAACTATGATTACTCTCATTCCCTGCCTGCAGCAGTAGTTTCGATGGTGGGCACAGGCTTGTCAACAAAATAAGGGACAGCCATTCACATTACCTCCACCCAGGCAAACACTAACAACAGATGCATCAGATTATGCCTGGGGGGCCCACATGGCAGGAAGATGCGTTAAGGGTGCATGGACCTCAAACCAAATGCATCTACATATCAGATGCTAGCAGTTCTAAATGCCCTGACAGCCTTCAAGGACCTACTACATCCAGGATAACTACTGATAAAGACAGACAACACCACAGTAATGTGGTATATAAACAAGCAGGGGGGCACTCATTCTTACCCTCTTTGCAGACTAGCCATGACTTTGTGGGACACATCATTGACTTACCAAGTACACCTGCAGGCAGAATTCCTGCCAGGAAGGAAAAATACTCTGGCAGATGACCTAAGCAGAAACCTCATGGATCCCCACGAGTGGCACCTGGATCCACAAGTCTTCAGCAGGATAACAAGGAAATGGGGATGCCTGGACATAGATCTATTTGCCTCCCCTCACAACTACCAACTAAAACGATTCTGCACAAGGATTTATCACAGACGAGTGTGGAAAGTAGACATCCTACCTTTCAGCTGGAAAAACCTATCCATATACGCATTTCCCCCTCTACCTCTCCTCCCCAAGGTACTCCTAAAGGTCAGACAGGAGAAGCCAAGGATGATACTAATTGCCCCAGACTGGCCCCACCAGTACTGGTATCCAGTACTAAGGAGCTTGTCTCAATGCCCAGCTTGGACCTTGCCTCAGATACCTCATCTACTGTTCCAGCAAAACAATCAGATCCTGCACAGCCAACTCAGGACTTTAAACCTGGCAGCATGTTGAATAATGTAGTCATTCCAAACACACCTCAGTAAAGTTGTGATGGATGTCATTTTGGAGGCCAGAAGGCCTAGTACTAGAAAATCTTATGCTTGAAAATGGAAGAGATTTTGTGCTTGGAACCAGGCACAAGGAACTGATAAAGCTGTGCCAAATATTCCTCAGATTTTGCAATACTTAACTGAGATGCTGGACAAAGGTCTATCTTTTTCATCTATTAAACTTCATGCCTCTGCCATATCGGCTCATTACAATAAAGAGCCACCAGTTTTTTCTCATCCCTTACTAAAGCAGTACCTCAGAGGAGCCAAAAACTTAAGGCTTCCAAGAAGATCACCATTGCCTGCATGGGACCTCAACTATGTCTTGGAAAAACTCACCCTGCCACCTTTTGAGCCAGCTGCAATGGCTGTTATAAAGTTTTTATCTTGGAAAACAGCTCTGCTCCTAGCAATAACTTCTGCAAGATGAGTTTCAGAGCTTCAGGCACTCATGGCTGTGGAACCTTTTATCATTTTTTTATTCAGACAGGGTCTCTATGAGGACAAGCCCAACATTTATGTATAAGGTGGTTTCCAGTGTGGCTCTTAACCAAACTATTCATCTGCCAACTTTTTATCCAAATCCACAGAACAAGGGGGAGAGAATTTTGCATACTTTGGACGTACACAGACACCTTAGATTCTACTTGGACAGAACCAAAGTTTTCCGAAAGACAGAACAATTACTAGTGGCATATGCTGCAGGATCTCTTTGGACGTACACAGACACCTTAGATTCTACTTGGACAGAACCAAAGTTTTCCGAAAGACAGAACAATTACTAGTGGCATATGCTGCAGGATCACAAGGAAAGGCCATCTCAAAGCAGGCAGTTTCAAAGTGGATAGGCCACTGCATCCATTTCTGCTACTTACACCATGGCAAGCCAGTGCCTAAGGGCATTAGGCCACATTCAGCCGGAGCTGCAGCCACTTCAGCAGCCTTTCTCAGGGGAGTACCAAACAAGGACATTTTAGAGGCTGCCACTTGGAGTTCAGTGCACACCTTTACCAAGCACTAGCATCTGCCACTGTACTCTAAATCCAGGGCAGGCTTTGCCACTGCAGTTCTGCAGGACCTCATAGCTGCTCCTAATGCTGTTTAGCTCCAACCTCCCATCCATCGCTTTGGGACTCTACCCAAATGTAATGACTGCAACAGTGAAACACGAAGAACATAGTACAGTTGTGTACACTTACCATAAATGTAGATGTTCGAGTGTATTCACTGTTGCAGTCCAGGTTACCCACCCGCCATTCCCCTTTTCTTCTGGTGGAACCTATGTGGTGTATTTGCTTGTAGATGAAAGTAAAGTTTATATCGGTGCATGTATTTATATGTATATAAATTTTGGCTACCCTTTTAGGGGCCACCTGACATCTGGGGCAAGAAAAGAAAATGGCGTTGGATGCATCTTTTATACCCCTGACGACCTGACGTCAGGGAAGGGGCAACAGCGGCTGACGCAAGACTCAGGACTTTGGAATTCAGGCCGACTGAGGGCAACCTGCCAGCAGGATTACCCAGATGTAATGACTGCAACAGTGAATTCACTATAACATCTACATTTATGGTAAGTGTACACAACTGTACTTTTATTTTGAGATCTGGCTTTAAAGGTATAACACCATTTAAGCCTGGGGATCAGTCTGCTTCCAACACAGTAATCCATTGCAACTCAGTTTGATTTACAACATCCCGTCCCCTGTTATTCATATGAATCTTTTACACAACCATTAAAGAAAACACATGTTCATGATTATGTGCAACATGCTGATACAAAGCATTATGTATGTCTTTCAAACGTATTGATGACAAATGTTTCAGTATTCTGTCCTTCAGTCTACAATTTGTCTTGTCTTTGTAGAAACTTGAACATTTTCTACATAGGGCTAAATAAACAAGATTACTAGCATTACAATCGGCATGTAATTCAAATTCGTATCTCTTCTTTGTATTGGGGTGTGTAATATAGCTTTGACTATTATCAGGGGACATGCTTTACATAGTTTACAGGGAAAAGTACCCCTGCGTACTGCATAATCTATTTTCACCTTGCCTAAATGGTGTTCTTGACATAATAGGTCTTTTAAGTTCTTATTTCATTTAAAGGTGAAGCTGGGTCTTTCACCACTATATTAACCAACTTTTCATCTGAAGAAAGAATTTTTCAGTTTTGTTTAATTATGTCACATATGTCTCCAATATTATAAAAATTAAAAAAAAAATGCAATTCCCCTCCTCTTTAAACCTTTGGTAACTCAAGAGGTTTAAATGCGCAAATAGTTGTTGTCTTTGTTTTCTTACTTCTCTCTTAACTAGCTTGTTTTGTGGCCCACCCATCTTTAAACCATCATAACTGCAGTTAGGAACCCCAAACTAGGGCTAAGGCATTGCTTTGTTCACTCAAAAAGCACAAATAGTATGATTACAGTGGGACATAAATGAATTGCTAAGTAGGGTCCATGAGCCTATTAACCCCTCTTACAAAACGCAGTAAAAAGAGCATTTGTTGACGTTGAAATTTAATATTTTTTATTCTTTTGAAGTCAAGTCATTAATTAATACTGAATACTTTTGTTAAATACATTTCTCTAACAGCTTTCCAATTTTTTTTGGTTCCCTCTGACTTCATTTGCACCAGCCTCCAGTGGTCCACGTCCATGCCAAGTCTACTAGCCATCTTTCTACTCCATTGGACTTTGGTATTGCTGGCAGGTAGCAATCCTAAAGGCTTTCTGGGAGCTCAACTCGTCTGTGCAGCTGTCTGGTGTGGGGGGATTTTTTTTGTTTGCCTTACCCATTTCTCTTTCTCCACCCCCACCCTTGTTAAGTGTGTCTGAGTGCAATTCCCCTCTTTGAATCATCTCTCCTTAGGAGTGTATCCATGAGCACCCTTCCACCGAGGACAGGCCCGCCAGTCTTTTCCATGTTGCTCCTTCAGTCACCGAAGCTGGTAATAGAACTAGGATCAGCTGGGCTGTAGACAGGGCTTTATCCCTCTCTGCCACTGGAGCAGCTGATGCTTAGTGATTTTTTGATGCATTTTATTCCATTACAGTACAATTTTTCAAGAGTGGGGAAGTAACCTAATCCATGAAGTATCCTGCTTTGCTGACTGCCTGTACATTGTTTGATGATTAAGGTCATTACTTGACTATGTTGTAAAGTGGCATGTATTGACTTTGGACCTTAAAATGTTAACAGATATTTTAAGATCTTGCAAGGCAATATTATAATAAAATGCCAGGTCACCAACATCTAAGCTGTTTTTTGACTGATCTTAATATATGTAGTTAAGTGTAAACACACGTTCACACATTAGGAATAAACGAAAAGCATGTAAACAAATCAGGAAACAGCACAGTCCCCACCAAACAGTAGACAAATATCTAAAGATGTAGCAAAAAATATTTAAAGGCCGTCCACATACGCAGGTAGAATTCAACTATGGCCTTTATTTAACAACAAAGTCAAGTATGCTGTTGAAACACACCAAGCGCCTTCGTCCCAGGCTGTATTGAATGGGACTTATGACATTGAGTACAGTTTTGTATTAAAATCTAAATGAGAACTGATTAAAAACTCTGCCCAACTAGACAATTAACTTAAAATGATACTGTTGTATCTAAAAGAGTATGTGTGTGTGTGTGTGTGTGTGTGTGTGTGTGTGTGTGTGTGTGTGTGTGTATGTATGTATGTATGTATGTATATGTGTGTGTGTGTATATATATATATATATATATATATATATATATATATATATATATATAGATATATATATATATATATATATATATATATATATATATATATATATATATATTTTTTTTTTATCTCTCTCTCTCTCTCTCTCTCTCTCTCTGTCTCTCTCTCTCTCTCTCTCTCTCTTCCCCTGGTTACTTATTCTCTACACCTTCCATTTCTATCTTGTAACCCCACTTATTTTATATTTTTCTTCCTCACCTTCATGATTCACTTTATATCAAACTACAATACTCAAATGACTTGTTTTGTATTCCATTTAAAATTCTTGTGTAATTGTTGTTGTTGCAACTGTTATTGTAACTTTATTTGTAGTCTATTTATTTGGGGCTTTTCCCCCAGGCCTCCTCTGAAAATAGGCTTTTGGTCAGTCGGTCATGCTTGTTTAACAAATTTCAAAATAAGTAAATATATAAATATACGTACAAAAATTTTACACATTCAGTTTGTATTAACTATAAAAATACAATATGTGGAGGAAGTACTAAAATGTACTACTAAGAATTTTATCAAAAGTAACAAAATGTCACATTACTCAAATGTAAGGATAGTTATTATATTACTTCATTTTCAGCAGGCAAATATAAAATCATTTAAGCCAGGAGAACAATTAGCATTAGTTCTAACCTGCCATTCCAATTCTTTCACTGTTAACGCAACATTCCTACATTTCTGAAGAACAGGAAAAATAATGGAACTAAAGCTAGACATGTATATGTATGGCAGCATTGTGTTCTTTCAGCTTAATCTTAGAATATGAGACGCAACATTCCTACATTTCTGAAGAACAGGAAAAATAATGGAACTAAAGCTAGACATGTATATGTATGGCAGCATTGTGTTCTTTCAGCTTAATCTTAGAATATGAGACTGCTTCAAACATTTATATCGTGCTCAAGTAATCAAAAAATGTGACAGAATGCAGGAGCCTAACCAGTAAGTATATATGAATTAATTAGTGTAAACAATTTACAACACTGTTTATTAGGAAAAATGGTTGCTATAGTTAGCTGCTCTGGCATCACAGACGATCCTGTTTCATAACTTACTAGTTAGCTGCTCAAAATCTTTCAGTCCTACAGGATCTTTCGGTACATAATAGTTAACAAAAATGCATAAATAGATAATGACAAAAATCGTTCTTTATTGGTGTTTGCTATTTTGAATGTGTATTTTTAATTCCAAATGCCCTTTCTGCCTCTATTCATGTACGAAATAGTAAACCTAACATTTTGACAAATCAAATGCCCATTGATGTAACTAAAAATCAAATGACATGATGCAAACTTTGATCCTTTTAAAGAACTACTAAAATTGTCAAAATGCATAAATAAAACAATGCAGAGCATAGCTTTGAGCTTTGTATTTGTACAGGAACAACCGAACCTCCAGGTTAGTTGAGGTTTCAAAGACTGTACAGCACAAATCAGTAATGGTATGATAAAATGCAGCATGTCACATGGTCTCTGGTGATAAAAGGAAAACAAAACAGCTGAGCAGGTGCTTGGGGACCACACCCAGTGTCAGTGATATACAGTATGAACTCCTTGCCATATAGCTCTCAACATAAACGTGTATGCTGAAATTAAATCCCTATCACTACCACTAGTAGCAAATGTGTATATTTTTGCTGCAGAAATGATAGGTATATGTATTCACTGAGAATTTAGTTCTCCAGTGAAACACAGATTAAATGTCTTGCTAATGTATTACTTGCCACACCACTGTAATTCACTTGCCTGTCGTATTGCTGCCCTGCATTAATTTATAACTCTGCAATGTATGTAAATTAGTTTAATTTTGCAATGTGTCATTGCACTGCATAATATTGTATGCAGATTTTCTACCATCTGGATAAATAGTCACAGTTTAGTTTTAAAATACATTACTCATATGTAGTCAAAAACACAAGATGAGGTTTTCCTTATTTGTGCATGTGTATGGGTCCATTCATTTCTCTAGTCTCTATGCCATTAATTAAAATTTGTCACATTGTTCAGATTAGGTTGTAAATCCAAGTGTATCTGTAGATGGCAGTGTAACTTGACAAAAGAATTCTTGACATCAGGTCAACGGTTATTAAAGTAGATATGTTTCCACCATGCATTTGTAAGATTATTCACAAGAAAAAAGTGGACATTCATCATGGGATGATAGGAATGTGCAATAGATATGTTTCCACCATGCATTTGTAAGATTATTTACAAGAAAAAAGTGGGCATTCATCATGGGATGATAGGGAATGTGCAACAAAACTTGAGCATTATAATTATGCAATAGGCATGATGGGGGTGTATAGTGCAGCATGAGTCACTTAAATTTTCCTAGAGACTAAGTCCTGATTCCAGGCAATCTGCTCAGAAAAGGTTGCTTGCTAAAACTTTGCAAGAGTAGATGTGATATTTGATATGATGATCAAAAAAAAAAAGTTGCCTACTCTTACCTCGGATGACATTTTGACCTAATGTCTAAAACAGTTAACAACACACAGATCTTTTGGTCAAGTTGCATAAACCTGTTCTTGCTGCTGAAGCAGTGAGATGTTCTTAGTGTTTCACTGTTGCAGTCATTATATTTGGGTTATCTGCTTGCAGGTAGCCCACAGTCGGCCTGCTTAACAAAGTCTTGGGTTCTGCGTTGGTTGCTGTCCCTTCTTCCATGACGTCAGGTCATCAGGAGTATAAAACATGCAGCCGACACCATTACATCAGTCTTTCTTGCCGTGCGGTGCCCAAAGCAGAAGCAGTTCTCAAGTGCTGGTCGGCCGACTCCTAAAATTTTTGTTTTCGAGTTTCAGAACCAAAGTCTTCAACTAAAGCTAAGTACCCCGTTGGGGAAACTTTTCCTTGCTCCTTACCGATGTCAATAAAAGTTAATTGCATTACTTGTGGAAAGCAAATACCTCATGATGTTCATTCGTACTGTATTCCTTGCTTAGGCCCTGACCACCATGTACCTTGCTGTCGGTTTTGTGCTTTATTTAATCAGCGCACTATCTGTCGAATGTATATTTTCCCCTCTAAATATTTCGGTTCTCGGTTTAATTATCCAGAAATGTCATCAGTTAGCCATCCGACTACTGGGATTCCGAAAAAACGCAAAGATAGACAGAGACAAGCTGCCAAGGTCCAAAACTGCCAACGACGCTTCTCCTAAGCCAGTCGCCAGTTCACCAGTAATCAGTGAGGCGCTTTTGCAGCCCCTGATACCCCACTACTTCTGATTCGCAGGCCTCTACTGAGACCCATGCGGAGTCCGGTATGCTTCAACTATGGAACCCGCGGATGTCTCTACCTTGGATGAGTCTGGAGCCACTGTGCAGGCACCGGCTTTTGAGAGTGTATTCAGGCCTACGGACTTGCATATTAAACCAACGCCTCCTTCTTTACTTAGGCCTAAATCTCGATCCATGCCTAAAAAACGACACCCAGGCCACATGCTCAGGCCTCTATGCCTAATAAACAAATGATAAGAATGGCTGAAGATCTAATAACTCTAATCAGGAGTAGCCAACACCTCCCACCACCTCTTAAGAGGTCTAGGACTGAAGTTGATTATGAATCTTCTGATCAGGATTTTTCCGATCTGGGTTATCTACTTATGAAGATTCTGATGCAGAGGACTCCATTCCCTCTGCTTCCCCTCCTGAAGATTTTTCTTTTGGGGAAACCTTACATACTCTAAGGGAGCATTTCCATTGGGAAAGCCAGGATTTTTCTGATTCAGAAAAAGAGGCTTAGTGATTTCCTTCTCCTACCTCAGCATAGGCCTTTAACTATTCCTTTTGTACTAGACATGGTTGATGCTTTTTCGGAATCTGGTTTGGCCCCTGATTCCCTGCCTCCTACTCCCAGAAAACCTGAGTCCCACAAGTTCTATTTTAAAAATCCTATTTCATATCCAGAGACTATTTCACAAGGGCCCAAGGGCATTAAGGCTTCTACTGCTAAAAATCCTACCCCTTCTGATAGAGACTCCAGGACACTGGATAGATGGGGTAAGAAGCTTTACACTTCTGCAACCTTGACCATTAGGGCTTTAAACTGCCAGATGTCCTTCAAGGATGCATCTGCAGTCCTAACATATGGGTTGTCCTGCCTCAGGCAGCCCTTCGGTCGGCCGGATTCCAAAGTCTGGGTCTGGCCTCGGCTGATGTCGCACTTCACCCGACGTCATAGCTGCTGTTTATTGGGTATAAAGGCATCAGCCGACACCATTTTCCTCAGTCTTTCTTGCCGCGTGGTGCCCGAAGCAGAAGCTGTTCGCAAGTGCCGGTCGGTCAGATCCAGAGATTTCTACTACCGAAGACTTCTAAAAAGCCAAGTACCCCGTTGGGGACTCTTTCTTGCCTCAGCCGATGTCAGAAAAAGTAAATAATTGTTTAACTTGTGGGAAACAAATACCTCATAAGGATTTCCACTCTTACTGCCTTCCTTGTTTAGGCCCAGACCACGACGTATCAGCTTGTCTAGCCTGTGCTTCCTTCAACCGACGGACACTTAGACGTCGGTCGGAGTTTGCAGAGGAGTTTTTTGGTCCCGCTTTTGCTTACAAAATGCCGTCGGAAACTCCGACTTTTCAAATAGCTAAAAAGCGCAAGGAAAAGGACCGACACTCGCGGCCCGTGGTTTCGGCTGAAACCACGGTCAGGCCATCCGCAAGTGGCTCGGTTTTCGGCTACAACAGAGTCCTCGGTTCTTCCTTCGGCCGAAAGCAGGCCTCCTATAGCCGAGGCCTCACAGAGCATGGTTGAATCGGCTACTGAATTTAGTGCTACAGTAGCAGACACCCAGGACTTGTCAGACACTATCCCTTTAGACATATCTACCCCTGCACGTGGGGCTGCTAGACCCCCTGCTTCTGTGTCCATCAAGGCTTTTGCCAGGGCTAAAGCAGCTAAATCTTCTAAGGCCTTACCTACTAAAACTCCCTCACATAGGCCTACCTCTAGTTCTCAAATACTCAGCCTGGCTGAGGATCTCATTTCTTTGATCAGGGGATCCCAACCCCACCCAGACAGGGCCTCTCAGCCCCTTCAGACAAGAGGCCTAGGACTGAACCCCTGGAACCTGTCTCTACAGACTATTCCTCGGATGGCTCAGACATTTCAGACCCTCAGGAAGGCCCATATTCTCCTTATGAGGATTCTGATGCAGAAGACTCCATTCCTTCTGCTTCTCCTCCTGAAGAATTTTCTTTTGGGGAAACTTTGCATGCTATGAGGGAACATTTCCAATGGCAGGGCCAGGATTTTTCAGATTCAAGGAAAAGGCTAAGGACATTTTTACACTTACCACAGCATAGGCCTTTAGCCATTCCTCCAGTACTAACAGTCGTTGATGATTCATTTAATGATGCCTGTACTGCACCTGATTCTCTCCCTCCGGCCCCTGCCAAGCCTGACCGATATTACAGGGTCCCGGACACACACTACCACTTGTATAAGGCTTGTTGCAGACCCAGAAACCATTTCACAGGGCCCTAAAGGTGTGGCAGCTGCCTCTGCCAAAAACCCTCTTCCCTCTGAAAGGGAATCTAGAGCATTAGAGAGATGGGGTAAAAAGGTTTATACTTCTGCTACTCTTTCGGCCAGGGCCTTAAACTGTCAATTTCATATGATTCAGTACCAGGAATTTTTGTTAGACCAGCTAAATAAAAAACTGTCCTCTCCTGAACCTATAGACCGCAAGTCCCTTCAGGATTTGGTACATAACTCTCAGCAGGTCAGTAATCATTTCTTAAAATGTGGCTATGATGCACTGGAGGCTTCCTTTAGATCAACTATGACTGGAGCAGTGATTCGAAGGCATGCCTGGTTAAAAGAACAATCCTTACCAGACCATGTTAAGTCAAAACTCCTAGATGCTCCTATGGAGAAACAAAGTTTGTTTGGCTCCCCTGCACAGGAGGTTCTAAAGAAAGTGGAAGAAAAAGCAAAATCTGTCCAAACAGTCAAGGATTTCTTACAGGTCCAACCTCCGAGGTTTAGCAGAAATTGGCCTTCGAAGAATTGGTCCTTTCCAGACACCTCCAGAGCACAGAGAGGCAGAAATAGATGCCCAAGAGGCAGAGGTCAATCTAGGGGTGCCTACAGGGGACGTCAGTGGCAACCTGCCAACCAGAAAAGTGCTGCCACAGATGCACCTACAACCACTTCCACAGGACAGACACAATGACTTGGCTCTGGTTCCGCCTACCAGGGAACAACTGGAAGCACCCTTGGGCGGAAAGCTAGCCTTATTTTCCGACAACTGGCATTGCATTACAGGAGACAAATGGACTTTACAAACAATAGACAAGGGCTACAGGTTTCACTTCCACACTCTACCAAAAAAGAGAGAAATGCCAAACCTACCATCAAGCCAAAAAACAGAGGCTCAAAGACAAATCAACAACTTACTAAGGATGAGAGCTATAGAAAAGGTACCACCTTTGGAACAAGGCCAAGGATTTTACTCCAGGCTTTTCCTTGTACCAAGAAAAGAAAATCAATGGAGACCTATTCTCGACTTGTCCGCACTGAACACATACCTCATTGTTCCAAAATTCAAAACACTGACCCTCCAGCAGCTTTTTCCCATGCTGGGCAAGGAGTCTTGGCTGGTGACTCTAGATCTCAAGGAGGCATACCTGCACGTCCCTATACGACCAGATTGCAGAAGACACCTCAGATTTCTTGCAGGATCAGAGCATTATCAATTCTCAGCATTGCCCTTTGGCTTATCTACTGCGCCCAGAGTATTCACGAAATGCCTGGCATCTGTAATTGCTCATTGCAGGCTTCAGGGAATTCAAATTTACCCATACCTGGACGACTGCCTAATGCAAGCGGACAACAAGACAAAATTAACAAAAGATTTGGAAAATGTCATACAACTGTTGCAAGCCTTGGGATACACAGTCAACATTCAAAAGTCAAGACTAGTACCATCCCAAAGGATAACATTTTTGGGTGCAGAACTGGATACATCAACTCAGATGGCTTTTCTCACAGAAGAAAAACAAAAGCAACTACCAGTCTATTTCATGACATTAACAACACAAACTCAGCTTACTGCAAGGAAAGTCCTGCAAGCCCTGGATTACATGGCATCCTGCATAATATTGATTCCGCATGCCAGGCTGCATATGAGAAAGTTGCAATGGTACCCAAGGAATGTATGGTCTCAACACAAGCACAGTCTAGAAGCCCAGATTCCAATAATTCCATGCCTGAAACAAGAATTCCTGTGGTGGGCTCAGGCCTGTCAGATGAACAGAGGATTGCCTTTCCACAAACCACATCCAAGCCAGACCATCACCACGGACGCCTCAGACCTAGGCTGGGGGGCACACATGGTGGACAAATGTATACAAGGCCTATGGACCCAAGACCAGCTGAGACTACACATAAATCTAAAGGAGATGCTGGCAGTGAAACATGCGATCCAGGCATTCAGACCACTACTTCAACAGGGTCATCTGCTGATAAGGACGGACAATACCACAGTCATGTGGTACATCAACAAACAGGGAGGTACACACTCATATCCTCTATGCCGGATGGCAATGGACCTGTGGAATGTGGCCCTGAATCTCAACATTCAACTTCAGGCCAGATTTGTACCAGGAAAAGAAAATTCTCTAGCAGACACCTTAAGCAGAACTACCACGGATGCTCACGAATGGATGCTGCACCCAGACATATTCAAAGCCATAACAAAGAAATGGGGACTGCCAGAAATAGACCTGTTCGCCTCCCCACACAACCACCAATTGAAGAAATTCTGCACAAGAGCATACCACCCACTTGCTTGGAGGGTGGACTCCCTTTCCTTCAGCTGGAAAAACCTGACAGCATATGCATTCCCACCTCTTCCGTTGATGTACCAAGACCTAATGAAGATCAGAGAGGATCAGCCAAGGATAATCCTGATAGCTCCAGACTGGCCGAGGCAACATTGGTACCCACTGCTGAGAAGCATGTCACGGACACACGCATGGCATCTACCTCTATGTCCCTTGCTTCTAACACAGAACTACAAGATCCCACAATGGCCTGTCTTACTCCTCCATTAAGATTCATGCATCAGCAATTTCAGCAGAATACAACATGGACCCTCATCCTTTACTCCGGCAGTTCTTGAGAGGAATCAAAAATGTAAAACCTCCAAGGAAACCACCTTTACCTACATGGGATCTCAACTTTGTGCTGGAAAAGTTAACACTTCCCCCTTTTGAACCAGCAGCAACAGCAGAACTACAGTTCTTGTCTTGGAAAACTGCTTTCCTGCTAGCAATCACTTCAGCAAGAAGGGTATCTGAGTTACAGGCATTAATGGCAGTGCAACCTTTCCTAATCTTCCATCAGGATAGAGTCTCTCTGAGAACTAACCCTACCTTTATGCCAAAAGTAGTCTCCAGAGTGGCATTGAACCAAGCGATTCATTTACCTACATTCTTCCCCAACCCTCAGAACAGGGGGGGAAGACTGCTACATACCTTGGATGTGCACAGACAATTATGCTACTATCTGGACAGAACTAAGACCAGCAGAAAAACTGACCAGCTTCTGGTAGCATATGCAACAGGAATGCAAGGGAAAGCAATCTCAAAACAGACCATCTCAAAATGGATAGGAAATTGTATTCAATTTTGTTACTCTTTTCATGGAAAGACAATTCCTGAAAATATCAGACCTCATTCCACAAGAGCTACAGCCACCACTACAGCTTTCCTAAGAGGAGTGGCTACCAAAGACATTTTAGAGGCTGCTACTTGGAGCTCCGTGCATACATTTGCCAAGCATTATAATCTTCCCTTATACTCTAGATCCCGAGCAGGTTTTGCAACTGCTGTTTTGCAAGGGATCTTAACTACACAATCTTTATCTTAGTGCCTCCTCCCCCAGTTTGGCTATGGTATTCTACCCATATGTTAGGACTGCAGATGCATCTTTGAAGGACATAGTACAGATGTTCTTCGTCTCACATTGCTGCAGTCATAACCTGTGGGTAGTCCGCTGTCCTCGGTCGGCCCGAATACCAAAGTGTTAGGCTGGCATCGGTCATGGTCGCTCAGAGCTGACGTCAGTACGCAGTAGTACTTAAGCGCATGACCGACGCCATATCCTCAGTCTTTCTTGCCGCGTGGTCCGAAGCAGAAGCAGCGTTTGCAAGTGCCGTTCGGCGTTCTGAAATTTTCATTTTTCGAGTTTCAGACCGAAGACCAAGTTGGGCTAAGTACCCCGTTGGGGAATATTTTTGTCTTTTCTTGCCTCAGTTAATCCGGATGTCAGAAAAAGTTAATAATTGTATTTCTTGTGGGAAACAGATACCTCATAGGGACTATCACTCTCTGTATTCCTTGCTTGGGGCCTGAGCACGACGTAGTCGGGTGTCGCTTTTGCGCTAGATTTAATAAGCGCACCATAAAACGCAGATTAGACTGTGCTAGGCTTGTTTTCGGTAAGCGGTGTAACTACAACATGCCGTCGGATCCTCCGACGCCCGCTACCGCAAAAAAGCGAAAAGATAAATCTTTAAAGTCTAAACCGGATGAGTCGTCCGTTGCGGACGCCGGTTCTATGGAATCTACGGTTGAGTCTGTGGATCCAGCTGAGGTCTCGGCTGAATCCCAGGGGGAACCTTTACTATTACAGGAGTTGGCCTCTCAGGAGTTAGGTCAGGCCGAGGGGGCTTCTCAAGTTTCTGTGGTTCCATCCTTACAAAAGGTTATTAGGCCTTCTACTTCTGTCACTAAGGGCCCTGCTAAGGCTAGACCTGGTCTTTCTGGTACAGGCCACAGCCCTAGTTCTTCGGGCTCTGTTCCTAAAAAACATATGTTGAAAATGGCAGAGGATTTGATTACTTTGATCAGGGGTTCTATGCCCCCTCCAGAGAAGAGGCCTAGGGTGGAGACAGATTTAGAGGGATTGGAGCATTCCTCAGATTACTCTGAGTCCTCAGCTGAGGATATCCAGGATTTTCCTCCCTATTCTGATTCGGATGCAGAGGATTCCTGTCCTTCTGCTTCTCCTCCAGAGGATTTTTCCTTTTCTGAAACTTTGCACTCCATGAGGGAGCATTTCAAGTGGGAAGGTCAGGATTTTTCAGATTCTCGTAAGAGGCTTAGGGAATTTTTGTTTGCCACAACATAGACCTTTGGCTATTCCCCCTGTTTTAGATGTTGTTCAGGATGTTTTTTCTGAAGCTTCCCTTAATCCTGATTCTTTACCCCCTGCCCCTGTCAAGCCAGACAGGTATTACAGAGTTCCAGAGGCACATAAATATTTGTATAAGAGTCCTAGAGCTGACCCGGAAACTATTATTCAAGGGCCTAAGGGTGTCAGGGCTTCTGTAGTTAAGAATCCAGTTCCTCTGGATAAAGATTCTAGAGCTTTGGATAGGTGGGGTAAAAAAGTGTTTACCTCCTCCACGTTAGCTATGAGAGCTTTAAATTGCCAGTTTCATATGCTGAAGTATCAGAACTTTCTGTTAGGTCAGTTGAAATCTAAGGTAGATGCTTTATCTGAGGGTATAGAGTGTAAGGAATTGCAGGACTTAGTTCATGCTTCAGATCAAGTTGGTAAGCATTCCTTGCAGTGTGGCTTCGATGCTCTTCAGGCTTCTTCCAGGGAGGCTGCTACTGGTTCACTTATTCGTAGACATGCCTGGCTTAAGGATCAAAATTTGTCAGAGCATGTTAAAGCTCGAATTTTGGATGCCCCTCTTCAATCTGAAGTTCTTTTTGGTTCTCCTGTGGAGTCAAGCAATCATTTTCTCAATGTCAGGGTACAGTCCCTGCATCTCACAGCCTGGCGTATTCTGTTTTAGACCCTGGGGGGTCTCAGCTTCCTCAACAGGTTTTGAATGTCATTTTGGAAGCCAGACAGCCTAGTACTAGAAAAGTTTATGCTGATAAATGGAGGAGATTTTTTCTTTGGCGCACAGCAAAGAGCTTTGATGTCTCAGTGCCTAATTTGAGTTTTACACTACAGTACCTTACTGAATTACTAGACAAGGGTTTGTCTTTTTCCTCCGTGAAAGTTCATGCTGCAGCCATTTCTGCTCACTGATTGTGACCCTCCTTTATTTTCTCACCCTTTGTTTAAACAATTTCTTAGAGGGGCAAAAAACATAAGACCCCCACGTAGAGCTCCTACTCCTTCCTGGGATCTCAATTTTGTGTTGGAAAAGCTTACTTTACCTCCTTTTGAACCTGCAGCTACGTCCGAGTTGAAGTTTTTGTCTTGGAAGACTGCTTTTTTGTTAGCCATTACGTCTGCTAGGAGGGTATCTGAATTACAGGCTCTCATGGCAGTTGAACCCTTCCTGATATTCCATAAGGATAGGGTGTCCTTACGTACTAACCCTACTTTTATGCCTAAAGTTATTTCTAATGTGGCCTTAAACCAGTCTATTCATTTGCCTACTTTTTATGCTGATCCCCAAAATAAAGGGGAAAAAGTCTTGCATTCTTTGGATATTCACAGGCAGTTACGCTATTATTTGAGCAGAACTAAAGAGTTCAGGCAGACTCAACAGTTATTTATTTCTTTTGCTTTGGGTTCACAAGGGAAAGCTGTTTCAAAGCAAACTATTTCTAAGTGGGTTGGCCATTGTATTGCTTTTTGTTATTCTCATCATGGAAAGGATGTTCCTGCTGGGATCAGACCTCATTCCACTAGGGCTACTGCCACATCTACTGCCTTTTAAGGGGTAGCTACTAAGGATATTTTGGAGGCAGCTACTTGGAGTTCAGTGCACACTTTTACTAAACATTACCATTTCCCTCTTTATTCCAAGTCTAGGGCTGGGTTTGCCACTGCAGTTTTACAGGGCATGTTAGCAGCTCCTAATGCTTTTTAGTTTGCCAGCCTCCCTTTACCTTTGCTTTGGGATTCTACCCACAGGTTATGACTGCAGCAATGTGAGACGAAGAACATAGTACAGTTTTGTACCTACCATAAATGTAGATGTTCGAGGATCAACATTGCTGCAGTCCAATTTTCCCTCCCTCCTTCCCCTCTATAGTTTGGGGTTGCTGTGTTTCTTTTGGGATAATTATTATTTTCTCTATGTTGGTTGTTGGGTATTTTCTATTTTGGCTATGGCCTTTCCTTTTTAGGCCTTCTGACATCTGGGGCAAGAAAGACTGAGGATATGGCGTCGGTCATGCGCTTAAGTACTACGGCGTACTGACGTCAGCTCTGAGCGACCATGACAGATGCCAGCCTAACACTTTGGTATTAGGGCCGACCGAGGACAGCGGACTACCCACAGGTTATGACTGCAGCAGTGTGGATCCTCGAACATCTACATTTATGGTAGGTACAAAGCTGTACTTTTTGTACCTACCATAAATGTAGATGTCTGATAGGTATGCATCTGCAGTCAGGATTACCCACCCTCCTTCCCCTCTGTGGTATTCCTAGGGTATTTGACTCTCTTTTAGCTAGCTGGGGGAATCTATTATGTTGTATTTGTTTGTATATATGCATATATATATATATATATATATATATATATATATGTATATATATATATATATATATATATATATATATATATATATATATATATATATATATAGTTTTTTTGCTCTCTACTGTTTGGAATTATTTGCATTTATCCAAATTTAGCCTTCCTAGAGGGCACCTGGCATCTGGGGCAAGAAACACTGAGGAAAATGGCGTCGGCTGATGCCTTTATACCCCAGCAGCTGTGACGTCGGGCGAAGTGCGACATCAGCCGAGGCCAGACCCAGACTTTGGAATCCGGCCGACCGAAGGGCTGCCTGAGGCAGGACAACCCATATGTTAGGACTGCAGATGCATACCTATCGGACATCTACATTTATGGTAGGTACAAAACTGTACTTTCCTCCTCCCAATCATAGCTTTGGGAATCTACCCAAATGTAATGACTGCAACAGTGAAGCACGAAGAACATAGTACAGTTGTGTACACTTACCATAAATGTAAATGTTTGAGTGTATTCACTGTTGCAGTCCTGGTTACCCTCCCTCCAGCCCCCTAACTTCTTTTGGCTGTACCTCTACTTTCCTTTAGTATGCTTAAAAGCCTTTTTGGTGTATTTGCTTTTTTGCTGGAGGTATATCATTGTACTTTTATATTTAATTGCTTCCCATTGGGGGGCACCTGACATCTGGGGCAAGAAAAACTGATGTAATGGCGTCTGCTGCATGTTTTATACCCCTGACGACCTGACATCATGGAAGAAGGGACAGCAACCAACACGGGACCCAAGACTTTATCAGGCTGACTGAGGGCTGCCTGTAAGCAGATAACCCAAATGTAATGACTGCAACAGTGAATACACTCGAACATCTACATTTATGGTAAGTGTACACAACTGTACTTTGTGCTTGCATTAAACCCAACACACACAACCCAAAAACTATAGTCACTTTAATGATCGTCTGAAGGTACGTACGCAGGCAGTGACAAAGTAGCAAAGCAGGCAGGTGGCATACTGATATGCATAGAGACATCTCCAGCACGACTATATATAGGCAACTTGTAAGTCAAAGTATTTTGCATTTCAGGAGACATCAGTTTTGCCATATTACAGATAAGATGGTAGTAGTACAGAGCAGGAGAGTAATAATGCAGAATCTTCAAGACTCCATACAAACACTATACAATTCTCAGAGAATGTGGAGGGAGAGGGAGGTATGCCAGAAGCATTTACGCAGGACAGCTTGATGATTCAAAGGTAAAGATCTTTGCTTCACAGCTGCGGGGTCTGGATTTCATCTTGACCATTCCAGTTACTGACTTTGTATAGTTTGCATGTTCTGCTTGTATCTGCATTGGTTTGCTGTAGATGGTGTGAGTGCCTTTCACTTCCCAAAGCAAGCTAGTTAATTGGTCATTAAAAACTGCTCATGTGTGTACTGCAAGTACTGTTTACCTTGAGGCCTACATCAGGGCTGAAAAGGGTCTTGGATAAAACAGTTCACTTCCACTTTTAACAGTTGAGTAAGACTTTTACCCCCAGGGAACTCCACAAAGCCCAAGTGGCTTACTCTAGGATCTAAGGTGGAGGCATCCGGTTGGTCATTGGTTTCATCTTTTCATCCAGTCAGCATTCTGAAAAAAATCATAAAGATCTTGCATTTGGAGACATGCAGGATACTTAAACATATCCACTCAGTCTGTCAATTCCTTTTGCTTTCACAGTTTAGAACACAGTACTTAACTATTGCTGAAGTCCTTGTGTTTACATATCTTGTAAACAGTGTCTGTTTGCCAGATGACCAGACATTACTTGCACGAGCATTGGCTCTACTGTCTGTGTCAACAGACACAACATGAGAAACCTTTAAAAGGATCAGAGATTCAGCTTTTTAATTTCATTTCTGGATGGAAAAACGTTTGACTTACCTTGCAGTCAGAAGGATGACAGATGTTGAGAGATCCTCATGTGGGGACTAGTCAGAGGGTGAGGATGTACTTTACAGCCTCATGTGTCAGAGCAATCGTACAGGGTTAGACACACCGAGGATAGGACAAGGCCTAGTGTTTCTCCAGGTAAGTCTAGTGTTAAATCTGTGTTAACCCCCAGTCTCTGCAGGTGCCGAGCTCGTCCTTGGCTTGTGAGGACATGAGCCTGTAGCAGTCTTCTACCTTGACTGAATCAAAGGGAGTCAGGGTGGCATGCCTTCCCCCAGCTCTCACCTTATAGTGGTGTGTCCAAGGTTGCTGATACCACCCAGTCACCAAACAGTAGGCTGGAACCTGAGGTTGCCTAGCCTGATCTTGGAGAGCAGTCACTCATGTCATCCTGTCGTGGACTGAAGGAACTAGAGATAGAGGGCTTCTCCTTCTAGGACCCCCCTCCCCAGGCCAGCTAGGATACTTCAGGTCATTCTAGAGCAAGGTTCTTACATTATGGTCTAGACATCAAGCAGACGTTTACAATTTTGTTCAGTGGATGTTGAGAGCATATGATCTTAATCCAGCGTAGGCCTGTATTCTCAGTTTGTCAACATTAATTGGTATGCATTCGTGTGCAGATTTTCAGTTGCCCAAGATGTAGCCTGCATTGAGCACAAGGTTGTCCCTTAAACAGGACACTTGAGATCACATTCCCTGATAACTGGTGATGTAAAACTTCTCCTTACTCAGGCTTTGCTGTATAGCTGGGGGAAGAGGCTTGAAGAGCTCTTGGGCATTCTTCTTCTGCGTTGTTGGAGGTTGTGTAGGCAGCCTAGAACTCTCTAATGTTTATAGATATTCCAAGGCTGCTGAGTCCCATGACCATTCATACATTGCCAGTGCTCTCTCTCGGGCAACACTTACAGCCCTTCCGGAGAAAGTACCAGTCATTCCAGGAGTAAATTTGCAGATACCTATCAAGTCGTCTAGGTTATGTTTAAAGGAAGATGATGAGTCACATTTATTAAGATATAGGTGGCATTTATTCCAGAGGTTTTGTAAGGTGCTGGGTTATAAATCTGACCCCCCCCCCCCAACCATGTTTTATCTGTTGGTGACAATTTAGGGCTCCTGGTTTAGTACCGGTGGAGATCATCGATTGTGGAGAAACTGGAGGCTCAAGACATTCAGGTCTTTAATGCTGTGGTAAGCGAAGCTGAGACCTTCCCTCAGAAATCTGTAAAACTATGAATAAACTGTTAGCTTCCAGCCTGTCTTGGTAGCTCAGGGACTGTAGGCCTATGATCTTTTTGGTTAGTAACCTTTGGGGTCTTTCTGATTATTTGATGTGCTTACCCTTTTGCCCCACTAAAAAGGTAGATGCCCTCTGCCCCCACTGGGATAGGTTGGGCACATTACCAAGCATCTTTAAGATGACTGTTTCTTATGGCTGAGTCACTAGTGAGTTTAATAGAATTTCTGTGGATGATGTGTATCTAACTTCTCTGAGATCTTACAATATGCTTTCCAGGAAGTGGGTGGGTAAATTTAAAAGTTGTGGCAGTGCTGGTTATAAAGATGATGATGATGTAAATTGGGGGCTGAATAACTGATTAGAGGCAGAAGGGAACTGGTGGCTATAGTGGAATTTATCAGATGAAAAGGCATGCAATAAGAAGTAGAATACCACAGGTTTAAGTGCTGGCACCAGTTCTGTTAATATACAAAAGCTCAACTGACAAATGCTAGTGACACAAAGGTTGATGTGGTAGTCATGGATGGTGTGCTGGTCTCCAGGTGCCTGCAGCACCTGGCATTATGGATAGATGGGGTAATATTATAATTAACAAAAAAAAAAAATGCTGAATTATGCAGTTTGTACACGGCCTGTAGAAAATGCTCATTCTTGGTTTTGAATGTTAAAATTAGGACCAAAAGAAAAAAAAGAAGGATTTTAGGGGTGATAGCCATGTTGAACCATGTTTGCATTTCAAAAACAGTATTGCCGAAGGTCATTGTGATGTTGCAGTCAGTAGATTCCAAAGGTGTTGATGCCATTCTTTGACTACGACACTGGTAAGCCACATTTGAAGGGGTTCAGGTCAGTTGTATGAAGGCTGATTTATTCAGGAATTCACATCATATACTGCCTCAGTGAATACCTTTCCCGGAAATATTAAAACGGCTTTTTTTCCCACACCACACACAGTTCAAGCACAGCGTTGTCTCTCCTGCCCTTCTTGTTGAAACCAACTCAGACGTTTACATGTTTTTTGGGGGTGAGGACTGGAGGCAGACTCTAATCCTGTAATGACCACAGATTTAGAACAGCTGTGTCATTGCATAGCTGACATTTACCTAGAAGACTGACTAGATGTTCTGCAAAGAGTTGTGGAACTCTCCTCCTGAAGTCTGTACAGATAAAGGAATATTAGGCTATTAAAAAGCTTGCTGAATAATGTTAACACAATGATGTAAATGGAACGGAGGGCTTTGATATGAACAAATACTCTGGACATGTATACATTGGAAGTGAAAGGTGGTAATATACTTTGGATACAGAATTTGTTTGGGGATAAATAGAATTGGTAGAAATGAACAAGATGAACAGAAATGAGAGGAGAGCATGTTGTTGGCAATTGAAAGAGGAAATTGAACAAAAGAAAATATTCTTTCTGGAGAGAAAGGTAGGGCCCAAAGAATGTGTTGTCTGAGAGAGTGGTACAGTGAGATTAATCAAACTCGGAGTTGCGTGAGATGGAACAAGAAAATTGTATAGCTGAGGGTGGTTGCATTAAGAGACAGTGGGAGAGTATCTTTTATTATGTTTGAATTGTTTCACTGAGCAGCTTAGAGCCTTCTGTCTCTCTCCCTCCCTTGTAATTTTTAACTTTACTTCTGTTTACTCATTTCTTTCAAACAGCTTTAGTAAGTTGAACTTCTGACTGTAATAGTTGCTGGAAAATGTGCAGCAGGGGTGTGTTTTGTATCCTCCTTAAGTATTAGTCTCCATCTAGTGGTAGAAATTTTTTTTCCCGATTCTGACGATTCTGATTAATACTTTCCTGATATGACTTTTAAATCTAAAGACAAAGCCTAGTTACTTCTTCTTGTAGTAATGGAAGAAAGGGCAGTTTTTGAGTTTATATGCAATTTGAGAGAGATTAATGTAGAAGGAACTCCTGATTGTCGTGGTTACTTTTTGAAATTCCCAGCAGAAGTGGTTGGAACCACAGCTGATCATACTTGACTATTCAGCCCCATAAACAGACTCCTTTGATCATGTTTTTACTTTCTTGATATTGTACTGACAACTTGTTGGCCTAATCAACATTTTAACTTTTCATTTGTCTATAACCCATTTTATTTACAGTATAGCCAAGTCTAATATACTTAATGTTTCACTTGTTTTCCATGACTGCATCTTGTTTTACACTACCAGAATTACATGTTTTATTTTCTTATAGTGTTGTATACAGTTATTTTTTCATTTTCTTAGTCTGTTTTTATCCTTTTCTGTAGGAGCTTGAGCCTGTCCTGGAATTCAGCAGATATAAGGTCCTGGCCTGCGTGCTATTGTATTGCAGCAACCTTGTGCATGCATTCATATGTGCAGACACGCGTGCAGTTTAGGAGAGTACAGGTTTACGTACAGCATGTCTTTGACATGTGAATGAAGCACCCACCAAACATTCAAAGAAATAGAATGACAAACATGCAGACTATACAGAAAAGGCATACCAGCCGGGAATTGAACTGCAGAGCTAGACTCTGTGAGGCTTCAGTGCTTACTGCTGCACTACTGTGCCAACCTGTTGCTTTTATTATTGGCTTTTGTTTCAGTAGCTTGAGTACCGACTGAAAATGGTCCCTTGATAAAGTTCATCTGTCCAGTTAAAAATGTTTATTTTTCAAACACCTTTATTGAATTACCACTTGTGATATAGGCAAATTCACATTCATATAAAAGTAATCAAACTATATTTACATAACAGATATACTTCACATATATTGCGATATATCATATAACCTAAGCAATATTGCATACATTTAGTTCTTGCCTTTTTTTAAACAAGAAACATTTTTATTAAACCTTCACTTGCTACATAGATAATCATACATTTATATAAATGAAAACAAACCACACCGACACAATCCCAGTTGCAAGCATTTTACATCACAAATCATACTGACACACTCCCAGTTGCAAACATTATACATCACTTGTAATCTACCCAATGTTTCTCACTCAAACATTACACGGCTCATTTAAGTCCTGCTGCCTTTTAAACCTCATTCCTCCCTTGCATGTATTGTTCCCACAATTCCCATTTTTTCGTATGTAGTTTGCTTGTACCCCTTTCTAAAGATCTCAATTCCAGCTGTTTTATTTCTGTTACTGTATTCACTACTTCCAGTATAGTTGTTTTAGATTTTGATTTCCATTTTCTAGTAATTACTTTTTGGCAGTCACCATTTTTAGACACAGTAAGGCCTTACCTCGTTTAGGCAATTCAGATTCTGTATCATAGCTCAGAAAAATCTCCCTCATCAGACCAGTCTGCCCACCCAGCATCTCTGACAGTGCATCCCACAGGGAATCCTTCTGCCAACCTACCACACTCCCAGAAAATATGTTCCCAGTTACCTTTCTTCCCCTTCACATCTCTTAACATTTGCTATCTGTCTAAGGAAAAATTCTCTGGAGGCTTCTTGGGTTATAAAAATATCTATGTAAACATTTGCAGGCAAAAATCCTAAATCTTCTAGATTTTGTTGCATATTTGGGAGTCATACATATATCCTGCCATTGTTTCTTTCTGAATTGCTTATCCAGTCTTTGTTCCTAATCCTTTCTAACATCCTCTTCTCCAGTTAAAAAGTTAAACAAAAAGCCATGGGACTGAGTTAACTCTATTCTGGAGATATGTTTTCTAGATTCTTTTAGTATTCTCACCACTGTCATTTTAGAGTTCCCTGTTCAAAGTCCTAATTCCAGCCCACTTGCTGTCCCATCAGGCCAGCAGCTTTAATTCTTTATTTAAGTATACATTAAGAACTGAAGGTAGCTAGGTATCATTGATGATATAAGCTTGGTAAATAAGCAACAGAGATTAATGTAGTTATTCTTCAGTTTCGAAAACTGATGCGATTTCATGTAACTCGTGAAATTTCTGTAAATATTGTGGAATTTTTTTGTGCTATAGTTTTCATTTGCTCTCCTGTTTACAACCATGTAGATGAGTACGTGCTTTCTGGTGATGCCTGTTGTTTTAGGTATTCAGTCTAATGCCATGTTTCACTAGTACATTTGATTTGTTATAACTTTATGTAGCATGATCGCTAGTAAACACAAAATGAATAAGCACAATGTAGTATGTACTGGGATTTGCACACACTCAAAATTTCCTTGTTTGTTTAAAAGTTATCCAGTGTGTCAGCATAGCTGTAAAGAAATGGTAGTTTGGGCATTGGGAAGACACTGTAATGCTGGAACCCTATTTATTAGAAGCTCTGCTCTATACTTCAGAAGGTAATATCTGGAATAACTTGGGTAAATTCAATAAATTCAGGTTATCTTTCCTCAATGTTCCAGTTTGCAACGGTGTCTTGAGCTTCACTCTTAGTTATTTTCACTTGGCATCTGTCTTTTTGCTTCTAGAATGTTGGCATTCCAAAGAGTAGCCCTAGTTGCAGTGTTAGTTCAGTCTTTGTTTGTCTTTCGGCTTTTCCCGGTTAGGGGTCGCCACAGCGTAACTCCGGTTTTATGGGTCAAGAGTGGGTGGATTCAGATTCTTTGTGTGTCTTCCTGTTTGTGTTTAAGTCTCTCTATTATTTCATCAGAGCACTGTTTTTGGAATGCCAAAATTCAAATGGACATTTTGTTTGTGTTTGCTAGTGTGTCCCATATTACAGTTTTCATTGGTTTCCAGTGTTCCGAAAAATCATAGTTCATGCTTTTAACCATTTTGCTTTACTGTTCAGAATTTTTCCAGATTGACTTCACTGGTGATGCGAACATTAGCTTTAGATTGTCACAATTTGTGACACTGACCCCATGTGTAAAAATGGGAAAAAGGAGTTGTGGATGAGTGGATGGATTCCACTCTCATCCTTGCATTTTTTTTCTGTTTCTGCAAACTGTTGTGCTTTCTTGACAGGTTTAGTATACTAGGGTCAGCGAATTTAACTGTTGAATCATGCACATTGACAGACTTTTTTTCCTACAGTCAGTGACACAGGTAATGAGTATGCGCTGCCACATCAGTGGAAGGTTCCTTCCATCTGTGGTATACATTTGACTCAAAAGATCTGCTCACTCCCAACAAAATCATTAACACAGCTAGGGAGAAGAATGGATTTGAATTAACACCTCTGTTTATCCCCAGGAAGGAGCAGAACAACTCCAATGCCAAAACACTTTATTCCAAAGCAGAGCTTTTGGGTAAACCACCCTTCTTCAGTGATAATACTCTATAGCAATAGTTGTTGTTGTTGTAGTAGACATTTTAAATAAGAGCATATGAAAGTTATATGATCACAGCCAGCCTACCATATGACCCATTCAATTAAAAACAAAAACGCAAATTACAAACAATATAAAAAACCTGTAAAAATTTAAAAATGCACACACATTCACTTCTAAAGATTTTGTTGTCTCCTTACTAATAAGGTTTAATAATCACAGAATTATTAAGACCTGGTTTGAAATCTGCCTGCAGTCTATCTTATCCATTCATATGCTTTATTCTCTATTACATTATTTGCATCGCCACCTGTGGCCTCTTTAAAAACTACATCCATAACTCTAAATCTAAATTGATGTTTAGAGCCATAGCTCATTATGTGTTTACTTAAAGCATTTGTTTCACTTTCCTGTGGATTTCAGACTTGTGTTCAGTTATTCGCTGTTTTAATTTTCTAGTGGTCTTCCCCACATAAAATGATGAATATTTTCCACATGTTGCCAAGTAGACCAAATTAACACTATTGCAATTGGGTAAACGGTAAAAACATACTGCTCATTAGTTATAGAGTGAATAAATATATTATTCTGTGTACAAATATCACTAAAACAACTGCAGATTATAAAGTGGACCATTTCAAATTTGTTCGCTGAACAAATTTATCTACTGATTTTGATGTCTTTATAGCATAGCCACTTTTTTAAATTCTTAAGATTCTTGTAAGCAAAATAGGTTTATCACCCCCAAATCATCTGCAATTCAGGTATTGCTAATAAAATAATCATTTTTTTGTATAATCATCTTAACTTCTCTGGTTTTCACATTAATAGTAGTTGTGTGCCAAATTTTGTTAATGTGCTCTTTCATTATATGTGCCCTCTCTTTTTTGGATTTCTGCACATACTTTTTCTATAGCTACCATATCATGACCACTTTTGGCAAACTCGGCTGCCATTTCTTTCACTTGCTCTATAAATTTTAAATAATCCGTGTTTAATCTACTGACTACTAAATTGCGTATTCATTATGCCAGTAAATACATGAGGTGCATGCTTGCCCTGTTTATAGACATAGTGATTAGCTTGTACATCGTTCTTATGAGCACTAGGTTCAATTCTGTCATCCTTCCTCTCTAATTCCACATCAAGAAAAGCTATTTTTTCATCAGAACTTGCCATTTTAAACTTCAAAAAACTAGTTGAATTATTCAAATGTATGGCATTCTTTTAGTTCTTCTTGAGTTCCATTCCATTATTCGTAAACAATCATCAACAAATCTTTGATAACACAACTTTTTTGTTCAGTAAATTGCTCTGACTAAAGATAAAACACTTTTTCCATTGCTGAAGCACCAAGTTAGCATAGGTGTTGGTCATGGGAGTTCAACTTTCAAGCTAATTATCCACAACTGCTTTGCTAAGAAAGGTCTGACGCAGGTTAATTTTATTTATAGCCCCATAAAAGTGAGATCTCCTACTGTCACAGTCCTAATCAGCCAGTATTTTTGAGGTTTGTTACTTTGTTTTTTAATCACAATAAGTCCTGTAAAAGTGGGTTTTGTCCATCTTTTTATGGAAGGTTAGTATATAGTTGATGACTTTATTAGCTTGCAAGTGTACTCTAATGAAATAAGAGATTTAAACACGAACAGGATGGCACACACAGGATCTTAATCTACCCACTGGATCCTCGGCCTATAGAATTTTTAAAGAAATAGCCATGTATGTACAGCAATTTTTGTAATTGAGAGCAATCTTGAATGTATAGAAATGGTAAGAAGGTAGGCCTATTTTGCACTGTAATGGTATGGTGCACACAATAAAACTTTTATTGCTTGTGGATTAAGATAGAAAAAACACAGATGTAATGGGATCCTATCTCGCCTACCTTCATAACAGATGGGTTCGGAGCCGATCCATCGGCTCTGACTCTGCCACTTTTTTATACTCTAGAATGAAGACTCTAATTGGCTGGGCTTCCCCTTATCCCAGAATGCACCACGCCTGCTTCTCCAGATCTCGTTTGCCGCTTTTCAAGCAGGACGTGGTCTCTACTTGGCTGGAGCCAAGTGCTTTTATTAACCTTTGTTTTGGTGTTTTGACACGGGGTTTCTGTCAGAAAATTGACAAACAGCTGTTTTAACAGCTATATCAGCGTGTGTGAGTCTGTTGTGAATTTGATTTTCGCGCTTTTTCTGCTGTTTACTGGCCAAGGCCTGTTTAAGTTAGAGGGCCTTTGCCCTTGGTTGTGTGTGCTTGTGTTTTTTGTATAAGAGAATTTAAATTTTCTATATCTTCTGTTGTATTGAGCTAAGCCCTTTTAAGTCAGAGGGCTTTGGCCCATATTTGATCCACTTCTGTTTGTGTACTGTACTCTGTGGTCCTTTTGAGTTAAGGGTTGTTGCTCTACCTTTGAATTTGTGTCTTACTTTCATTATTTAACTAATGTGATTATCTAGATGTCTAAGGAACAGAAGTCAGACATTTTATAACTGCACTTAGTACATTTTTTAAAACCTATCACAGACAGCCATGCTGTCTGTGTTTACTGTTTAGGGCCTAAGCACTTACAAGAAACATGCAGTGTTTGTCACGCTTTTTCTTCCAGGGTCCTTCAGGAAAGGAAAAATAAGTTAATCCTAAAAGGACTTATCAAGCCTTCGTTTGAGGAAGTTTTGACTTCTTTTCCAGCTTCTAAAAAGAAAAGGTCGTCTGCTCCGACCAGTCCGTCGGACCCGACGCTCAAGAAGCACAGGTCGTCGGCTCCGACCAGTCCGTTGGAGCCGGCAACCAAGAAGCATAGGCCGACTTCTTCTTCCTCGGCTCCATTGGCCTCAGAGCCGAGGGTTGAAGGGTATGCGTCGGTGCCTCTTCCCTCGGCTCCATTGGTGTCGGAGCCACAGCTTATGGCACTGAGAGGTGAATCACCTACTTCGGCTGCATTGGTCTCTGAGCCATTGAAGGTGTGCAGCTCAGGCTCTTCCCCCTTGGCTCCGAAGGCTCCGTCGGCGCCGACATCTTTGCATACGGTGCCTGTCTCGGCATGGATAGTTTTGGACCCCTTTCCGAGCCGGTCCCCTAGTTTATCGGAGCAGAGAGAGAAGTAGTCTCGGCCCCCGTCTATTTCCTCTAAATCCTCCAGGTTGTTGGATTTGGACAGGGTTATCCAGAGGCTTTTCCAGTCCCCGGTTTTTACTAGAATGATCTCGGCTCCAGCCCATTCCACTCCGGAGCCGATCCCCTCTTCCGCTCATTTGGTTCCTCCTCCAACCTCTTTGGAGCCGTTGGAGTCGGTGATGGTGGAGCGCAGTGGAGCCCTTCAGTTGGAGCCGAGACCCCTTCGGAGCTGTTCGGCACCGACTACCATTCCTACCCTGTCAGCGGTGTCAGGGTTTGGTACCGGTTCTTCCTCTGTGGTGGCCGAGGGGAACACTATGGGACTGGTCACCTCTATGCCTAGTCTTCCCCTTGGAGCATCGGCCGCAGGTATTCCCGCTACTGTTGTGGCCTCTCAGCAAGTGCCCTCCGTAGAGTCTAGAGGTCCGGCTTTTGAGGCCATGAGGAGTGCGCTGTGGCTCAGCAGGTCTCTACCTCACCGTCCCTAGACCTCGGTACTGGTGCCTCTGGTGACATTCTTTCCCATGACAGTGGGGCCCCAGGGCTTGAGGATACCCCCTTGGGGGGTTCCCTTCTTCCGGGAGATCCTTCCGAATCTGCTTCGGATGAACCTCCAAGGAAGAAATTGTGCAAGAGGAAGCGCATTGACTCCCAGGATGAGTCCATCACATCGGACACTGACCTCGATGATGCGGAGGGGTCCCCCAAATTGTCCTCTGATGATGTCTCCTTCTCAGACATCCTCGAGATCTTGAAACAGAGAGGCGATTGGCAGTCCAAAACCCCTTCCACGGAGGAGTCAGTCTTCCTCAAGGCCTTTGGGGCCCAGCCCTCCGCCTCCTGGGTGTCTCCACCCTTCGATGAATTACTGGACCTAATTTCTCAAAGGGTGTGGGAACACCCTGATACTGTGGAACCAGTGCCCGCCAGGCCTAACAAATTTCTTTCAGCCCCTCCCCAGAAGGAATTTCTCACTAAGGGAGTTGCAGTAGATGCACTGGTGGTGGCATCTGCCACTCAGCAGGACGTGGCAGAGGCTTCATCTATTCATCCTCCTAATAAGGATTCTAGGAGCATGGATAGGTACGGAAAGCGTACCCTTTCTTCAGCGGCCTTTACCCTGCGGTCGTTGAATTATCTCTGTCATTTTACCAGGCTCCAAAGGGACCTCCTCAAGGAGTTAGGAGAGTCCCTTGTGGGTAATCTCCCTGAGGCGCTTGCCCAGACTGTAGGTGCCCAGATGACTACCCTATCGTCTATAGTCAACTCGTCTATGAGGCTCATATCTTATGCGGCCGAAGGGGCAAGTAGAGCAGCGGGAACAGGAGTGGCTCTTAGGAGACAGGCCTGGTTACGCTTGTGCCCACTTGCGGAGGCCTTTAAGTCTTCCTTCGCCGACGCCCCCTTTGATGGGTCTTCTCTGTTTGGGCCCAAGGTGAAGGAGACACTAACCCGGTGCGAGCAGGAGGGCAAGACCTTGACTGCCGTTGGGGCCCATTTTTCCGCTCCCTCTAGACCTTATCCCAAGGCCCAGAGAGGAGGGAAAATGTGCTTCAGAAAATCCCAAAGGTTTTTCCCTACTCCACCGTGTGATCCCCCCTCTAGAGGCAGGGGGGGATTCGGGAAGACGCCGCCCCAGAGGTGGCAGAGGCCCCCGCAACTCTGGAGACCGCGATTCATTTCGAGGTTCCTCCTACCCTCACCGTCCCTAGGACGTTGCCCGACTGTGCATCTCCGGAGCCAGTCGGGTGTCGTTTTGCAGAACACCCACAGGCTTGGGAATCTATAACCAAGGATCGGTGGGTACTCCGCATTATTACCGGAGGCTATCTCATTCCCTTCTTCAAACCCCCTCTTCCTGTCAGGAAAATCCCGGACGTGCCACCCAGTCAACGGGATCAAGCAGCCATAGAGGTTTCAAAGCTGCTAACCAAAGGAGTCATCCAGCCTGTCCCCGCGACCAGATCAGATTAGGAACTTACTCAAGATTATTTTTGGTGCCAAAAAAGACAGGGGACTTGAGGCCCATTTTGGACCTAAGCTCGTTGAATCGCTTTGTGAAAAAGTCCAAATTCCGAATGGTCACCCTTCAGTCCATTCTCCCGTTATTGGAGAAAGCTGTCTGGATGTGCTCCATAGACCTCAAGGACGCTTACTATCACATTCTGATACGTCAAGAGTCCAGGAGGCATTTACGCTTCCGTTTGGGAGACGGTCATTTCCAGTTCCGAGCACTGCCCTTTGGTCTCACCACAGCCCCCAAGGTGTTCACCAAGTGTCTGGCAGTGGTGACAGCTCACCTGAGAAGTCTAGGATTCCAAGTGTTTCCCTATCTAGACGACTGGCTCCTCACTGCCACCTCCAAGCATCTGCTGGTTCATGCAGTTATGTCCACAGTCAGCTTGGGTCATTCGCTAGGAATCGCATTCAATTGGAAAAAATCTGTGCTGCAGCCATCTCAGCGTATCACCTTTATAGGCGCAGAGTTAGACACAAGAAGTATGCGGGCATTTTTGCCAGCAGAAAGGATTCAAGTCTTACAATCTCAGGTTCTAGCCTTGTTACCCAGATCACGAGTTCCGGCCAGACAGATTCTACAGTTATTGGGCACAATGGCCGCAACTATTCTTCTAGTTCCCTTGGTCAGGCTGCACATGTGGGTGCTGCAATGGCTACTATCTGTCCAATGGTCCTTTCAGGAACTTCCCCTGAACCATTTGATTCTGATTACGGACTGTTGCCGTTGGGACCTCCGTTGGTGGCTGCTTCAGTCCAACCTGGACCAGGGGCGTCCCTTTGCCCTTCAGCCCCCTGTTGCCACGGTGACCACGGACGCCTCCCAGATAGGGTGGGGGGGGGTCATTATCTGGACAGGTCAGTCCAAGGCACATGGCAGGTTTGCGAAGCGCACTTGCACATCAATATCCTGGAAATGAGGGCTGTGCTTCTTACGCTGCAAGCACTTCATCATGTTCTCCCCCAGGGTACCATTGCGATTCTATCCGACAATATGTCGGTAGTCTAGCACATAGCAGGGCGGGACCAGGTCCTATCCCCTCTGCAGAGAGGCCTTGAGTGTGGAATTGGGCAATTGCTACCCACCGTTTCCTAGTAGCAACGCATATTCCAGGGAAATCCAATGCGATTGCAGACCGGCTCAGCAGGACCCTCCTGTTGTCCCATGAGTGGTCCCTCAACGACAGAGTGGCTGCGAAGATATTCGCCAAATGGGGCCTCCCTTGTTGCGACTTGTTCGCCAGCCCCCTCAATGCGAAATGCAAAGAGTTCTTCACTCTGACTCCCTCTCAGGGGCAGATTCCCAGGGATGCTCTAGCCCACAGTTTGTCCGCCGGTCTACTTTATGCCTTCCCGCCAGTTCCCCTTCTTCCGAGGGTGATACAGAAGGCTATTCACGTAGGGAGCGACATGATCTTGATCGCCCCACACTGGCCTTGTCAAGTTTGGTCTCCTTTCCTTCAGAGACATGCGATACAAGGCCCTTGGATTCTGGACCCAGTGCCAGACCTGTTGACTCACCAGTCGGAACACTCTCACCCATCCCTCCGGTCATTGAAGCTAGCTGCTTGGTTACTCTACTTCCAACCCTAGTCAGAGATAATTCTCTTTCCCCAGAAGTGATGCACATTTTGTCCTCTTCTCACAAGCCATCCACTGTTAAACTGTATTCCAGCAAATGGAAAAGTTTGCCTGCTGGGCCCAGCAACGAGGTATTGATCCTCTTACTGCCCCAGTGCCACAGGTCCTAGAATTCCTAGCCTCTTTGTTTCATTTGGGCTCCTCAGTATCCACAATTAAGGTTCAGTTAGCGGCCATTTCCAATTTTCATGTTTCCTTTCAACCTTCCTTAATGGCAAACAGGCTTTGCAAGTCTTTCCTCAAGGGAGCGTGGCTCCTCAGGCCCCCAATAGCCCACCCCCCCCCCCTTGGGATCTAAATATTGTTCTGACCTCTTTAACTGCTCTCCCCTTTGAACCTGCAGCTACGTGTGATATAAAGTTTCTATCTTGGAAGACCACCTTTTTAGTGGCCATAACCTCTGCCAAGCGGGTTTCGGAGCTTCAGGCTCTCTGTTCTAACCCTCCTTATTTGATATTTCACGAAGACAGGGTATCCCTCAAATTGAATCCCTCTTTTTTGCCCAAGGTAGCATCCCCTTTATGCACTCAACAGTCCTTGGAGCTTCCTGTGTTTTTTCCCAAATTCTGCAACAGTGCAGAGTATACTTTCCATCAGTTGGCTGTTCACAGGCAACTGCGTTTTTACTTTGACAGAACCAGTCAGACACGAAAGTCTAATCAGCTGTTTGTGTCCTTTGCAAAGAATAAGTTGGGTCAGCCGGTGGCTGAAACCACCATAGCCAAATGGATTAAAGATTGCATCTCCTTCATTTATTCTCAATCAGGCAGAGAGCTGCCTTTCCCAGTCAGGGCTCATTCTACCAGGGCTGTGGCCACTTCTGTAGCATTCCACTCCAAAGTTTCGATAGATGATATCTGTGCGGCTGCTACCTGGTCATCTCCGCACACCTTCATTTCTCATTACAAAATTGATGTGGCTTCTAGAGACAGAGCTTCCTTTGGTTCCACGGTTCTCAGGAGTGTTTTCCAATGAGCCACCCAGGATTTAGGTGCTAGGGACGCTGTCTCATCTGTTATGAAGGTAGGCGAGATAGGATCCCATTACATCTTTTAGTTATGTACTTACCATAACGTCGGATGTATGGGATCCATCTTGCCTACATTCATACGTACCCGCCCTCCTTCCCCCTTCCTTTTGGAGTTAGAGGAAATGTTGGTCCTTACTGAGATCTTCCTTTGAAGGACTGTAGTTGGTTAGAGTGCCTGGTGGGGTTTCTGTGTCTGTATGACTGTATGAAAGCGAACAAACAAGATCTGGGGAAGCAGGCGTGGTGCATTCTGGGATAAGGGGGAGCCCAGCCAATTAGAGTCTTCGTTCTAGAGTATAAAAAAGTGGCAGAGTCGGAGCCGATGGATCGGCTCCGAACCCATCTGTTATGAATGTAGGCGAGATGGATCCCATACATCCGAAGTTATGGTAAGTACATAACTAAAAGTTATTCTTTATACTTGGTTTTCAAGTGAATACAAAGTTAGATACAGACCAATGTAAATCAAAGGAGTTGGGAACAAAGTTGTGATCTGGAAAGACCCACTAAATTGGAAGGATTTGAAAACCATATGCAAATTAATATTAAGGAAGCACAACCTATCTGTAAGCTTTAATTACAGCCAATTAATTAGCAAATTAAAATCTGTAGTCTTCAGTTACAGCCAGTTAATTACCAAATTAATCAATTTCACCATATTAAAAGCATTCAATTGGACTCCATTAAAACCTCTAACTCTCTAGATGAGGCTGTCAACTACTTCAATAAAATATTCCTAGACACCCTCAACAACTTAATCCCTCTTAGAACTAAAAGAACAAAAGCTAATGACGCACCTTGGCTAACCAAATTAACCAAACAAATATTACAAACTAGAGAAAGAGCCAGGAAGGATTGGCTGAAAAACAAAAGTGATGCAAACTGGCAAAAATACAGGCAACTGCATAATACAGCTAAAACAAATCTGTTAATGCAGACAAAAAAACACTATTTTTCACAGCAACTAGCCAACCACAAGAACAACCCAAAACATTCTGGAAAACTATTAAATCAATGCTCACCTCTGGGTCCACACAAAACCCTTCTCCAAGTACAGACAAGACACCAAAATAGCCAATATGTTTAATTCCAACTTCATTGACAGCATTGCTACATTAGTCTCAGGCTTTAACAAAGCTATAAATCCCAACAACCTCGAAAATTAGTAACTCTGGAAAAACGAAGTCAGCTTAAACCCAGCAGCAAATTATGAGACTCCACAAGTTGTTTTTAGCGCTTTCATTCACTTTAATCTTCTGTGAACTTCCTCAGAAACAACTTCACCATCCATACACCTGTTTAAGTACTATTCAATCACAATTAATTTACATACATAATTGATGGCAATGAATAAAATTTAAAGACATACCATAAAAATTACTGAAAACTATATATAGTACATATGAACTCTTAAAACATCCTAAATAAATACTTCTCAAGTATATGTTTAACACTAATATAACTATATCATTTGAATATGTGATATCACAATAAAATTATGAATTCATTTCCAGGAAACATCTCATATTTATAGTTTCATTGAGACCTGGAAATTTGTCAGCTCCTAAAAATATTTGCCAAAAGGACTCTTTACATTCTAATAAAATTTTGAAATTACCACCAAATGTTACACTATTTACACTATCTAGAACAGCAAATGTAAACTTTTTAAATTCATTACAAATGATAGAATGCCTTGCTAATGCATTATTTGTGTCTTTTTCTTTATAGCCAAAATGTGTTCACTAATTCTGACTTTCAAGGCTCTTGTGGTCATTCCCACATAATAACTTGGACATGTTTGGCACTGAGCAAAATAAACAACCATAGTACTGTGACATGTAAAATACTGTTTTGACCAATGTGTTGTTCGTAAATGCTTAAAGTGTACAAAAGATGAATTAGTGATGTATCTACACTGTTTACAACAGTGGCAAGAAAAGGTGCCTTTAGTTTGTATGACACCCGTTCTATTTGTAGTACATCTGTTTTCCTTTTTCTCAAGTATACTTTTTAGATTAACTACTTTTTTGAAAGTGAACATTGGTTTAATGCCTAAAATGTTCGCTAAATCTTGGTTACCCAAGATAATCTTCCAGTTATTTACAATAATGTCTTTAATAAGCCACATCTCATTAGAAATGGGTAGAAAAAAGGAACCACTAAATTCCTTATTGTTCTTAGTTGTTACTTCTGTGACCAGTGACCCTACTGTTAAAATAGGCTTTGCTGTGGTCTCACGAAGAAATGTTACTTCTCTTTCTATTGTTTTTAACCATGCCAACTTATAACCTCTATTGACAAAAAATCCCCTTAGATTATTTGTTTCACTCAGAAAAATCTCATTGTCAGATGTCAACCTGCTTAGACGAATGTATTGACCCTTTATAACCCCTTTCTTCATGTGGTAAGGGTGTATACTGTTTTTGTGCAAATACTGATTTGCAAATGTAGGTTTTCTATATATGGAACTTGAAATTTTTTTAAGTACATCGTCATAACTTAAATGTAAATCCAAAAAATTAATGTTAGTTCCAAATTCACCAACAGTGAATATTAGACAATTTGTAGTGTTGTTCAAATAATGAACAAAGTCATGAAATTCCTGTAAGGTACCATTCCATAGAAAAAACAGATCATCTATGTATCTGGTGTAAAAGATGATCTTGTCTTTGTAAATAGAATTTGCCACAAAAGAGTTTTCCCATTGTGCCATAGTCAGATTTGCATAGGCCGGAGCTACCCTTGCCCCCATTGCCACACCCGAAACTTGCCTATAAAATTTATCATTGAATTTGAAAAAGTTGTTTTGTAATACACATTCCATAAGACTACAAATGGTGTTAACCTTAATATTACTTAAATTTGTGTTAGCAACCAAATATTGTCTTAAATGTTCAATTCCAAATTCATGATCAATACAAGTGTATAAAGATTGTACATCCAAGGAAGCAAGAAAGAATTCAGATGTCAGAGGTTGTAATTCTCTAAGCTGTTCCAATAGATGCCAAGAGTCTTTTAAATAATATTTAGAACGTTGTACTATTGGATTCAAAGTGTAATCTAACCAAATGGAGATATTTTCTGTCTTACATTTGGGGGCTGAGATAATTGGCCTAAAAGGGGGATCAAACAGTTTTTTTTGTAGTTTTGGGATACCAAACATGTTTCCCATTTTAGGAAATTCAACTAATAGGAAACTATATGTTGCATAGTCTATTTCATCTTGACTAAGCATATCAAATAAAGTAGTATCTAATCTTAAAAAACTTTTTTGTATCATCTTAGTATCTACTTCTTGATAGACATGTTTGTCCATTAACAAAGCTTCCATTGAGTTTATATATTGTGAATCTTCCATAATTACTATTTTGCCCCCCTTGTCAGCCTTCATAATTTTTATGTCCGTGTTGTCTTTTAAGTTTTTCAGAGCCGTTAACTCTGGCTCACTTAAATTCTCAGGAAAGGTAGTGGCATTTATGTTTCTCATAGCTTCCTCACATATGTTTTGAAAAACTTGAAGTGTGCCCACTAATGGTGGATTAAAGGTACTAGCTTTCTTGGGACCTTCTTGTGTAGAGATTGTTGTAATGTCTTTCATAATGTATTTAAGATTTAATTTCCTAAGTGTTAATCTGAAATCTATTATGGTTTTTGTCTTATTAAAATGATTGGAAGGAATAAAAGACAAACCTTTCTGTAAGAGACTAGTAGTCTCTTCAGAAATTTCCATATTTGACAAGTTGTGTATGAATTTAAGGGAACTGCCCCTACCATCTCTTTCTGTTTCTCAGCCTTCCCTTGGGTTTGTTCTGAACCACTTTGTTCCAGGTTGGCCCACGTTTGTTCCCCTGTTTGTCGACTAAAAAAGGACCTCCATTGGATCCATTGTCACCACAGTTATTGTCCGTATTTGTGGTATTATTAGAAACTGTGTGACTATCATTGTTAGATGCACTAGCAACCTGACCATTCCTGTCACAGTTATTACAATTATCTAAGATAGGGGCTTCGATATTATTTGCCCCACCATTATTGCTCAACCTACTATTAGAGCCAGACACATTTCTTTTGTCATTTGAATCCACAATATGCTTGTTATTACAATTAGTATCATGCATATATTCTGTGTCAACATGTGATACCAAAACATAAGCTTTTTTGTTAGCATATGCTGTAATGTCCCTTTTTAATTTCTTTTGCTTTCTTGAAATGATCGTCGCTCTTTGCCGGTCTGCTCTAGCAGTAATGCTGGAGTACAAACTCGTAAAAGTAGAAAAACAAGCAATATGTACCTCGAAAAATTAGCCCCCCCCAACCAATAAAGACCATGGTACCTCACCTACCCCCCCCCAACCAATATCCTGCTGTACCTCTTTTCTCATTGCAACCAGCTCCCACCTCATTAATTCATAAACTTCTACTCAAACTAAAACCACACTCTTCCTCCTCTGACAATCCTCCACCAGAATACTTAAAATTTGCTGCTGATTCGATCACTTATCCAGTTAGCATCCTTATTAATTGATCCATCTCAGAATCTTATGTCCCAACCCTCTGGAAAAAATAAATCATAAATCCTTTACACAAAGGAGGTAAATCTACCAAACTTGCAAACTATAGACCTATCTCTATCCTGTCACTTCTATCCAAACTACAGTAGAGAGTCAATTATCAGAACTAATTGGGACCAAGGTAGTTTGGATAATCAAACTGTTCAGGTAATCAAACATACATTGAACTGGATAAAAAAACTTCTAAAATCGTATTTTCTGCACTCAGGGAATACGCATTTCAACCATTCAGCAAGCCCAATGGACAATAAAGAATATGAATATTTTTCACACACAAGCAGGCTACAAATGCAAAAAAAAAAAAAAACATGTATAAGCTAATACGTATAACATTTACATATTCAGACTTTATGATTTTTCCTACCCAAAAACTTTGGAAGACTGGGTTTGGATAAATGACATTTCGGATAATCGACTCTCTACTGTACTTGAAAAATATGTACATATTCAATTACTTAACCACCTCACCCATAATGATCTTACATCCACTCAGCATGGCTTCAGACCATCTCAAAGTACAACAGCAGCTCCTATGTCCTTCACTGACATAGTAAATAAATCTGTGGACTCCATTCTACACAACTCCGTAATACTACTAGACCTGTCAAAGGCCTTTGACATGATCTCACATAACAAATTACTTCAGCAACTATCAGCAGTAGGCTGCTCACCAACCTCCAAACAATGGTTTAACAGTTATTTATCCAATAGACAACAATGTGTAAAATGGCAAGGTTGTCTATCTCACTACCAAACTAGCAAACCAGGAGTAGCACAGGGGTCCATCCTGGGACCCCTACTCTTTTTTTTTTTTTTTTTTTTTTTTCAAATATAATTTTATTTTTATTAAAGTTTGACGTAACAGCATTTAACAGTACATATAATGACAAGTAGGTTAACTGTGCACATTCTATTGCAATGCTATGTTTGGTTTTGAGGAACATCTAAATGTAGACAATTTTTGTTTATCTGCAAGTTAATAGTTTATAAAATGTGCACCTATATGTAGTATACAGATGTATAGAAGATACTTAAGAAATAACTATTTACAATATTTACAACTTGATGTCACCATAATTGTTTTGTTTCAAAGAAAAGGAGAGATAGAGGAGAGATTGAGGAAATAGTGAAATAGGAAAGAGAGAGAAAGGAGAACAAAAGGAAGGGAAGAATGCTATTTTACTTATTTTACTTTAGGCAATCAATTTTTAAAATTTATGTTGCCAGAGAAATTTATTATGGTGTATGGTTAATAATAATAATTTCAACAGGGATCCTTTTGGTCTCTAAGTATAATGTCCAAAAGAGATTTCCAATATTTCTGATGGATCTTCCTTTGGTTTCTAGTAACAGGTTTATGTGATAGAATATACTTAGGGGCCATATTTCTAAATTTTTCCAGGTAACTTTGTATCTATCCAACCAGATGTCCTTCAAGAATGCAACTGCAGTCCTGACATATGGGTTGTCCTGCCTCAGGCAGCCCTTCGGTCGGCCGGATTCCAAAGTCTGGGTCCGGCGTCGGCTGATGTCGCCTCTTCCCCGACATCAGAGCGGCTGGGGTATAAAAGCATCATCCGACACCATCTTCAGTCTTTCTTGCCGCGCGGTGCCCGAAGCAGAAGCAGTTCGCAAGTGCCGGTCGGCCAGCTCCTGTGTTTTCAGATACCAAAGTCATCAAAAAGCTAAGTACCCAGTTGGGGAACCTTTTCTTGCCTCAGCCGATGTCAGATAAAACTGCAAAAGTTAATAATTGCTTGTCTTGTGGTAAACAAATACCTCATAAGGACTTCCATTCTTACTGCCTTCCCTGCCTCGGCCCAGACCACGACGTCTTGGCCTGTGCTGCCTGTGCTTGCTTCAATAAGCGCACACTTAGGCGCCGGGCAGAATTTGCTGAAGACTTTTTTGGGGAAAATTACTCCTATATCATGCCGTCGGAACTTCCGACAGCACATATTTCCAAAAAACGGAAGGAAGGACCGGGACCGACATTCGCGCCCTGCGACTTCCACCGACTCCACGCTAAAGCCTACCGCAAGTGCATCGGTCTCTTCGGAGGCGGTAATTCAACCGCTCCAGGCCGACGACACCGCTTTACCGCACACTTCGGTCCCGGAGGCTACCCCGGTGCCGGTTGTTGATTTTCCTCCTGAAACCGAAGCCCAGGAATTGCCTGACACCATACCAGTGGACAAAGTTACTCCAGCACGTGGGACAGCTAGGCCTCCTGTGTCTATGTCCATCAAGGCCTACACACGTGCTAAGGCTGCCAGCCAGGCTAAGTCTCACCCTCCTAAATCTTTTTCACAGGGTCCCACTTCGGATAAACAGATCATGACTTTAGCTGCAGATCTAATTTCTTTAATCAGGGGCTCTCAGGCTCATCCAGACAGAGGTTCTCAGCCGCCTTAAGACAAAAGGCCTAGGCTTGAGCAGGCAGATACCCTTTCCTCAGATGAAGCCTCTGATGAGTCAGGCCATTCAGATTCCCAGGAAGAAACCTTCCCGGCCTACGAGGATTCTGATGCTGATGAAACCATTCTCTCTGCCTCTCCTCCTGAGGATATTTCTTTCGGGGAAATTCTCCACTCCATGAGAGAGCATTTTCAGTGGCAGGGCCAGGATTTCTCCGACTCCAGGAAAAGGCTTCGGACTTTCCTTAAGTTACCCCAGCACAGGCCTTTAGCTATACCCCCAGTGTTAGATGTATTGGATGATGTGTACTCAGACTCCAGTACTTCTCCTGATTCTCTCCCTCCTGCTCCTGTCAAGCCAGACGGATATTACAGGGTTCCTGAAACTCGTAAACATCTCTTTAAGGCCCACTCTGTTGATCTAGAAATTATTTCTCAGGGGCCCAAAGGAGTGGCCACTTCCACGGCCAAAAATCCTTTGCCCGCAGACAGGGAATCTAGGTCCCTGGAGAGGTGGGGTAAAAAAGTTTATACCTCAACCACCCTTGCCATGAGGGCACTTAACTGTCTTTTTCATATGTTTCAGTATCAGGATTTCTTGATGGATGTTTTGCAGAAAAAGTTAGCCCCTCCTGAGCCTTTAGATAAAGGCCTTGCAGGATTTGGTTCATAATGCTCAGCAGGTTAGCAATCATTTTCTTCAGTGTGGTTATGATGCATTGGAAGCTTCATGTAGGGCAGCTATGACGGGGGCTGTCATACATAGACATGCTTGGTTGAAAGAACAGGCATTGCCAGATCATGTTAAAGTAAAGCTTCTAGATGCACCTCTGGAAAAACACAAGCTATTTGGTGCTAATGCACAGGGTGTGTTGAAATCAATTGAGGAAAAGGCTAAATCAGTACAAACAGTCAAAGATTTCCTCCAGGTTCAGCAGGACTTGGCCTTCGAAGAATTGGTCCTTTCCAGACACTGACAAGTTCCAAAGGGGGAAAAAACAGGCGTGCTCAGGGTAGAGGGCAATACCGAGGCTCCTACAGGGGCCGCCAATGGCAACCTGCTAATCAGAGAAGTGGCGCAGGGATTCTACTCAAGACTGTTCCTTGTTCCAAGAAAAGAAAAGCAATGGAGACCTATACTGGACTTGTCCGCTCTAAACACTTTTTTCATTGTGCCAAAATTCAAAATGCTGACGTTACAGCAACTTCTTCCCATGCTGGGCAAGGGGTCTTGGCTGGTTACTCTGGACCTCAAGGAGGCATATCTGCATGTCCCAATCAGACACAGCTGCAGAAGATACCTCAGATTTCTTGCAGGGTCAGAGCATTATCAATTCTCAGCATTGCCTTTTGGCTTATCTACTGCGCCCAGAGTATTCACGAAATGCCTGGCATCAGTAATTGCACATTGCAGACTTCAGGGGATACAAATATACCCTTATCTGGACGACTGCCTTATACAAGCGGACAGCAAGCAAGCCTTGATAAGAAACTTGGACTATGTCATTCACTTACTGCAGGCTTTGGGATACACAGTCAACATTCAAAAATCAAGACTACTGCCATCCCAACAAATAATTTTTCTAGGAGCCAAACTGGACACAAACTCACAAATGGCTTTCCTCACAGAAGAAAAACAAGAACAATTACCAGATTACTTCAAAAGCCTAGCAAAGCACACCCACATGACTGCAAGGAAAATCCTGCAGGCCCTGGGTTTCATGGCATCTTGCATTCTTCTGATCCCACTGGCAAGACTACACATGAGAAAACTACAATGGTACCTAAAAAGTTTATGGTCTCAACACAGCCACAACTTAGACGCCATTATTCCACTCATTCCATGTCTACAAAAGGAATTTTTGTGGTGGGCACAAGCAAGCCAGCTAAACAAAGGCTTGTCTTTCAACAAACCTCAAGCAAGCCAAACCATTACAACAGACGCCTCAGATCATGGATGGGGGGAGCACATGGAGGGCAGATGCATTCAAGGTCAATGGGCACCCCGGGAATTGCATCTGCACATCAATCAAAAAGAGATGTTGGCAGTGATTCATGCAATCGAGGCCTTCGGAAATTTCTTCAGCAAGGTCATCTGCTAATAAAGACAGACAACACCACTGTTATGTGGTACATAAACAAACAGGGAGGCACCCATTCTTACCCCCTCTGCAGACTAACAATGACTCTTTGGGAAAAGTCCCTGAAACTGAACATACAGTTACAATCCCAGTTTGTTCCAGGAAAGGACAATGTTCTGGCGGACAGTCTAAGCAGAAACATTATGGACCCGCACGATCGGATGTTGCATCCAGACATTTTTTCACAAATAACTCATGCATGGGGAAGGCCGGACATAGATCTCTTTGCCTCACACCTCAATCATCATCTGAAGAAGTTCTGCTTAAGGACACACCATCCTCAAGCATGGAGAATGGATGCTCTCTCCTTCAGCTGGAATTCTCTAACAATCTATGCATTCCCACCTCTACCATTAGTGACCAAGGTGCTACTGAAGATCAAAGCAGAACAACCGAAAGGCATTTTGATAGCTCCAGACTGGCCAAGACAGCACTGGTATCCATTACTAAGGAGCATAACTCGCACCAAGCCGTGGCCCCTGCCTCAATGGCCTCTGCTTATAACTCAGCACAATTACAGGACTGTTCATCCCAACCTACAAATATTGCAACTGACAGCTTGGAGGGTTCCATGACTTCTCCCCATATCTTTATCTCCAAAAAGGTTCAAGAGATCTTACTGGAAGCACGCAGACCTTCCACCAGAAAAACTTACTCAGCCAAATGGAAGAGATTCAACATCTGGAATGCCAACAAGGGTCAGGATGCATCAGTAATGAGCATCCCACTAGATGTATACTAGAATACTTGGCAGAAATGCTTCACAATGGCCTTTCATATTCTTCCATAAAAATACACGCTTCAGCAATTTCAGCAAAATACAACTGTGATCCACCTGTGTTTTCACATCCTTTGCTAAGACAGTTTCTAAGAGGGATAAAGAATATCAAACCTCCAAGAAAACCACCAGTGCCTGCATGGGACCTCAACTTCGTCTTGGAAAAATTAACTCTTCCTCCTTTTGAACCAGCAGCATCTTCAGAATTGCAATTTCTCTCCTGGAAAACAGTTTTCCTGTTGGCAATTACTTCAGCAAGAAGAGTCTCTGAGATGCAGGCCCTCATGGCAGTACCTCCATTTCTCATTTTCCATCAGTACAGTCTCTTTAAGAACCAGTCCTTCATTCATGCCAAAAGTGATATCCAAGGTTTCTCTAAATCAAGCAATTCACCTGCCTACTTTCTTTCCCAATCCTCAAAATAAAGGAGAAAAGCTTCTGCACACTTTGGACATAAACAGACAATTGCGCTACTACTTGGACAGAACAAAGGCCAACAGAAAGTCTGACCAACTATTTGTGGCTTACGCTGCTGGAGTACAAGGAAAGGCAATTTCCAAACAAACAATTTCAAACTGGATTGGAAACTGCATCAGATTCTGCTACTCTTTCCATGGAAAAGGTGTGCCAACCAATATCAGGCCACACTCCACCAGAGCTACAGCCACCTCCACAGCCTTTCTAAGAGGGGTGGCTACAAAGGACATTCTAGAAGCTGCTACATGGAGCTCCGTGCATACATTTTCCAAACATTACAACCTGCCTTTATATTCCAGATCCCGAGCAGGCTTTGCTTCTGCAGTCCTGCAGGGCATTTTAGCTACACCATCCTTATCTTAGATCCTACCACCCCCAGCTTGGCTATGGTATTCAACCCATATATCAGGACTGCAGTTGCATTCTTGAAGGACATAGTACAGTTTTGTACCTACCATAAATGTAGATGTCCGATAGATATGCAACTGCAGTCAGGTTTTCCCTCCCTCCCACCCCTCTGTAATTCTTTTTTTTTTTTTGGGTCCACTCCCCCTTTTCCTAATTGGCTGGGGATATCTGTTATGGTGTATCTGTTTATTACTGTTGTGCATGTCTGGATTTTTTATCCATTCTCTAAATTTAGCCTTCCTTGGAGGGCACCTGGCATCTGGGGCAAGAAACACTGAAGAAGATGGCGTCGGCTAATGCTTTTATACCCCATCCGCTCTGACGTCGGGGAAGAGGCGACATCAGCAGACGCCGGACCCAGACTTTGGAATCCGGCCGACCGAAGGGCTGCCTGAGGCAGGACAACCCATATGTCAGGACTGCAGTTGCATATCTATCGGACATCTACATTTATGGTAGGTACAAAACTGTACTTTTTTCGCTATGTAGAATTTTATTAACGCACATATTGTGATCAAGATATGCTGGTGCCAGGAAACCCTCCTCTTTAACATATTCATTAATAACCTACATACTGCCTGCCATCATAGCACATTAATCCAATATGCCAATGATTCTTATCATCACCTCCTCTAACAATATCCCTGACCTACTGAATAAAACAGAGTGCATTTACCTCTATAGTATAGTCATGGTTAAACGGTGCACAATTACTGCTTAACCCAAACAAAACCAAACTCTTTACTTTTCTCTCCCAAAAATAATGCATCAGAATTCAAAATCTACTCCCACAACAAAACAGAGATTAAAATTGTTGCAAGTCCAAAACTATTGGGAGTCAGCATAGACAACAAACTTTCATATGACCAACACATTCTTAATGCGATAAAAAAATCACTTCAAACTAGGAACTCTCTACAAACATAACATTTTTTTGGATTTAGGCTCTAAGAAAACACTAGCAAATGCCTGCCTTATCCCCCACTCTTCTCTGTGGTTCTCCTAAGTTCACTAATTTGCATGCCTGTCTCAAAACCAAACTTCAGTCTTGTTACTATAAAATTGTCAAATTTGCAACTAGCTCATCCTGTCACACCCATCACCGCGATGCTCTCGGGTAACTTAATTGGCTAGAATTCCTCCACTATCTTGACTACCTACAACTAACAACTGCAGAAAAACTATAATATATAAACCTGATAGCTGTCCAGCCCTAAAAGCCATCCTCCACACCCACATTCCCACTAGAAACCTCTGTTCAAAATAGGTTTGTGTAAATCAAGTTGCCTAACAAAAAAACAGGCGTGTGTCTTTATTCCTATGCCATAACTAAAGATGTTCATGTTTCACTGTTGCAGTCATCACATTTGGGTTATCTGCCTGCAGGTAGCCTTCAGCCAGCTTGAATACCAGAGCCTTCGGATTTCTGCGTCAGATGCGGTTGCTTCATCCATGACGTCAAGTCGTCAGGGGTATAAAACATGCAGCCGACGCCATTACATCAGTCTTTTTTGCCGTGTGGTACCCGAAGCAGAAACAGTTCGCAAGTGCCAGTCGGCTGTCTCCTGAAATTTTTGTTTTAGAGTCTCAGACCTGAAGTCTTCAAAAAAGATAAGTACCCCATTTGGGATCCTTTTTCTTGCTCTATCCGATGTCAGTAAAAGTTAACAATTGTCTTGCCTGTGGAAAGCAAATACCTCCTAGAGGTTTTCATTCTTACTGCATCCCCTGTTTAGGCCCAGACCATGATGTCCTTCACTGTCAGTTTTGTGTCTTGTTCAACACCCGAACTATTCGTTGTCTAGCTATTTTTGTAGCCATATCCTTTCGTACTCTATCTCCGTACTCTGAATTGGCTTCCTTAAGCCATCCGACTACTGATCTTCCGAAAAAACGTAAGGATAAAGACAGAGACAGACCACATAGGTCCAAAACTGCTGACAATGCTTCCATTAAGCTAGTCGCCAGTCTGCCGGTACTCAGGCACTTTCGCAGCCCCTGATGCGCACTACTTCAGATTCGCAGGCCTCTACCGAGACCCATTCGGAGTCCGGTATGCCACGAGATGCTTCTTCGACTATGGAACCTGCAGATGTCTCTGCCTTGGATGGGTCCGGAGCCGCTGTGCAGGCACCGGCTTTTGAGGGTGTATTCAGACCTACAGGCATTCATATTAAACCGACACCATCGTTTCCATCCAGAAGTTCCAAATTCCTCAGGCCAAAACTCGCACAACGCCTTGAAAACCGATGACCAAACTGCAGACTCAGGCCCATATACCTCAAAAACAAATGCTTAGAATGGCTGAAGACCTTATTACCTTAATTAGGGGAAGCCAGCCTTCCCCCTCTAAGAGACCTAGAACTGATTTTCCTTCTGATTCTTCTCATCAGGAATCTGATATCTCTGCTCCTTCTGATTACCAGGATTTGCCCTTATCTACTTATGAGGATTCTGATGCAGAGGATTCCATTCCCTCTGCTTCCCCTCCAGAAGATTTTTCTTTCGGAGAAACCTTGCATACTCTTGGGGAGTATTTCTGCTGGGAAAGCCAGGATTATTCTGAATCCAAAAAGAGACTTGGGGAATTCTTACTCCTGCCTCAACACAGGCCTTCAGCTATTCCTCCTGTTCTGGACATTGTAGATAATGCTTTCTTGGAATCTAGCCTTATCCCAGACACTTTACCTCCAGCTCCCAGAAAACTTGACGGGTACTACAGAGTGCCTGACTCTCACAAGATGTCCTTCAAGGATGCATCTGCAGTCATAACATATGGGTTGTCCTGCCTCAGGCAGCCCTTCGGTCAGCCGGATTCCAAAGTCTGGGTCTGGCCTCTGCTGATGTCGCACTTTCCCCGACGTCAGAGCTTCTGGGGTATAAAGGCATCAGCCGACGCCATTTTCCTCAGTCTTTCTTGCCGCGCGGTGCCCGAAGCAGAAGCTGTTCGCAAGTGCCGGTCGGTCAGATCCAGAGATTTCAGCTACCAAAGACTTCGAAAAAAGCTAAGTACCCCATTGGGGACTCTTTCTTGCCTCAGCCGATGTCAGACAAAGTAAATACTTGTTTAACTTGTGGGAAACAAATACCTCATAAGGATTTCCATTCTTACTGCCTTCCTTGCTTAGGCCCAGACCACGACGTATCAGCTTGTTTAGCCTGTGCCTCCTTCAACCGACGGACTCTTAGACGTCGGTCGGAGTTTGCAGAAGAATTTTTTGGAACTGATTTTGCTTATAAAATGCCGTCGGAGACTCCGACTTTTCATATGGCCAAAAAACGCAAGGAAAAGGACCGACACTCGCGGCCCGTGGTTTCGGCTGAAACCACGGCTAGGCCTACCGCAAGTGTCTCTGTTTCGGCTGAAACAGAGTCCATGGTTATTTCTCCTACCGAAACCATACCTCTGACCACCGAGGCCAGAGAGGCCCCGGCTGAGTCGGCTTCAGAACTCCCAACCGAAGCTTGTGCACAAGCATTGTCCGACACCATTCCTTTGGACATTTCTACCCCTGCACGTGGGGCAGCTAGGCCCCCAGCTTCTATGTCTATTAAGGCCTTCTCCAGAGCTAAAGCTGCCAAACTTTCAAAAGCTTTGCCTGCCAAATCTACTTCCCAGAGGCCTTCCTCAAGTTCTCAGATTCTTAGTCTTGCTGAGGACCTTATATCCTTAATTAGGGGTTCCCAACCTCACCCAGACAGGGCCTCCCAACCACCACCAGACAAAAGGCCCAGGACTGACCCCTCTGAACCTCTCTCCTCTGATTACTCCTCGGATGGATCTGATTTGTCAGACCATCAGGAAGGGGCCTACTCGCCTTATGAGGATTCAGATGCAGAATATTCTATTCCTTCGGCCTCCCCACCTGAAGAATTTTCCTTTGGGGAGACTTTACACTCTGAGGGAGCACTTTCAATGGCAGGGTCAGGATTTCTCTGATTCTAGAAAAAGATTAAGGACCTTTTTGCATTTGCCCTAGCATAGGCCCTTAGCCATACCACCTGTTCTAAATGTAATTGATGATGTGTATAATGATGTAAGTACTGCACCTGATTCTCTTCCCCCGGCCCCTGCCAAACCTGATAGATATTACAGGGTTCCGGATTCTCACTTCCACCTGTATAAAGCCCATGCTGCAGACCAAGAAACTATTTCTCAGGGCCCTAAAGGGGTTGCAGTTGCTACGGCCAAAAATCCCTTCCCCTCTGAAAGAGAGTCTAGAGCATTAGAGAGATGGGGGGAAAAAAGGTTTATACATCTGCTACTCTTTCTGCCAGGGCATTAAACTGTCAATTCCATATGATACAGTACCAAGAATTTCTGTTAGATCAGCTGAATAAGAAGCTTTCTTCTCCTGAACCTTTAGACTGTAAATCCCTTCAGGATTTGGTACACAACTCTCAGCAGGTCAGTAATCATTTCTTAAAATGTGGCTATGATGCACTGGAGGTTTTATTTAGATCAGCTATGACTGGGGCAGTAATTCGTAGGCATGCCTGGCTAAAGGAACAATCCTTGCCAGACCATGTCAAGGCTAAACTCCTCGATGCTCCTATGGAGAAACAAAATTTATTTGGCTCCCCTGCACAGGAGATTTTAAAGAAGGTGGAAGAAAAAGCAAAATCTGTGCAAACAGTAAAGGAATTTCTGCAAGTCCAACCACCGAGGTTCAGCAGAAACTGGCCTACAAAGAATTGGTCCTTTCCAGACACCTCCAGAGCACAGAGGGGCAGGAACAGACACCCTAGAGGCAGAGGTCAATCAAAGGGGGCCTACAGGGGCCGTCAGTGGCAGCCTGCCAACCAGAGGAGTAGTGCCACAGCTGCAACTACAACCACTGCCACAGGACAGACCCAATGACTTGACTCTGATTCCGCCTACCAGGGATCAACTGGAAGCTCCCTTGGGCGGAAAGCTGGCTTTATTCTCGAAAAACTGGCATTGCATTACAAAGGATACATGGACATTGCAAACAATAGACAAAGGATGCAGGTTTCACTTCCACATTTCACCAAAAAGGAGCGGAATGCCAAACCTTCCACCAAACCAGAAGGCAGAGGCTTTAAGACAAATCAGCAATTTACTTCAGATGAAAGCGATAGAAAGGGTACCATCTATGGAACAAGGCCAAGGATTTTACTCCAGATTATTCCTGGTACCAAGAAAAGAAAACCAATGGAGGCCTATTCTCGACTTGTCCGCACTGAACACATATCTCATTGTGCCAAAATTCAAAATGCTGACCCTACAGCAACTTCTTCCCATGTTGGGCAAGGAGTCTTGGCTGGTGACTCTAGATCTCAAGGAGGCATACCTGCACGTCCCTATTCGACCAGATTGCAGAAGACACCTCAGATTTCTTGCAGGATCAGAGCATTATCAATTCTCAGCATTGCCCTTTGGCTTATCTACTGCGCCCAGAGTATTCACGAAATGCCTGGCATCAGTAATTGCACATTGCAGACTTCAGGGAATTCAAATTTACCCATACCTGGACGACTGCCTAATACAAGCGGACAACAAGACAAAATTGTTAAAGGACTTGGCCTATGTCATACACCTGCTACAGGCCTTGGGATACACAGTCAACATCCAAAAGTCAAGACTAGTGCCATCCCAAAGGATAACCTTTTTTGGGTGCGGATCTGGACACAATCACTCAGATGGCTTTACAACGGAGGGTTGCCTTTCAACAAACCAAAACCAAGGCAGACCATCACCACGGACGCCTCAGACCTAGGATGGGGAGCACACATGGAGGACAAATGTATCCAAGGCCTATGGTCTCAAGGGCAGCTAAGCATGCACATAAACCAAAAGGAGATGCTGGCAGTGAAGCATGCAATCGAGGCATTCAAACCATTCCTCCAGCAAGGACATCTGTTAATAAGAACAGACAACACCACGGTCATGTGGTACATAAACAAATAGGGAGGCACACATTCCTACCCTCTATGCCGGATGGCAATGAATCTGTGGAACCTATGCCTGAATCTCAATATCCAGCTACAGGCCAAATTCATACCAGGAAAAGAGAATTCACTAGCAGACAGCTTAAGCAGAACTACCATGGATGCTCACGAATGGATGCTGCATCTAGACATCTTCAAACTCATAACAAAGAAATGGGGAATGCCAGAGATAGATCTGTTCGCCTCCCCACTCAACCACCAACTGAAGAAATTCTGCTCAAGGACATACCACCCACAAGCCTGGAGGGTGGACTCTCTCTCTTTCAGCTGGAATGCCCTAACAGTGTATGCCTTTCCACCCCTCCCATTGATGTACAAGGTTCTGCTGAAGATCAGGGAGGAACAGCCAAAGGTGATACTAATAGCTCCGGACTGGCCAAGACAACACTGGTATCCACTACTGAGAAGCATGTCTCAGGCGAACTCATGGCATCTACCCCTATGGCCTCTTCTTCTAACGCAGAACAATTTCAAGACCCTACATCCAAACTTGAAAACATTGCAACTAACTGCCTGGAAAATTCAGTAAAACCAAACCAAACTGTTTTATCTCAGAGGGTCAAGGACATTATCCTGGAGGCTTGCAGACCTTCCACAAGGAAGACATACTCCCACTTCCAAATCAGGGAGTAGTAGGCCACCCCTTACGGAAAAATGTCACAATGACTTAACCTTTAACCCTTCCAAGCCCTGCTCAACTACCTGCTTCCTTAAGAGGAAAGCTTGCCCTGCATGCAAAAAACTGGGAACTCATTACCCAGGACAAATGGGTTTTGAACATAGTTTCCCAAGGATACAGATTCCACTTCCACACACTACCAAACCCAAATGGTTGGCCAGACCTACCCCCAAATAGATGGGCAGAGGCCCAACAGCAGGTTCTCTCTCTTCTCGGTATCAGGGCTATTCAACCAGTCCCAGCAGAACAAAGGGGACACTGTTTTTATTAAAGAATTTTTCTGATACCCAGAAAAGAGAACTCCTGGTGTCCTATCCTGCACTTCTTTATTTTCTTATACCCTGAAAAGAGAACTCCTGGTGTCCTATCCTGGACTTCTCTATTCTCAACACCTTTCTGGTGGTTCCAAAATTCAAAATGCTAACTCTTCAGTAGCTTCTGCCTATGCTAGTCAAGGATGCCTGGCTGACAACCCTAGACTTCTAAAGGAAGCTTAGTTGCACATCCCAATAAGAGGATCCTGCAGACAATACCTACAATGTTCATCGTGCATACAGCTGCAGTCATAACAGATGGGTTCTCCTGCTGTCAGGTGGGTCCTCGGTCGGCTGAATTCCAAAGTCTAGGTCCGGCGTCGGTTGTTGTCGCTTCTTCCCTGACGTCAGTGCGACAGGGGTATAAAGGAACCAGCCGACACCATTTTCTTCAGTCTTTCTTGCCTCGCGGTGCTCGAAGCAGAAGCAGTTCGCAAGTGCCGGTCAGCCAGCTCCTGAAATTACGAAAATTTTGAAACCAAAGTCTTCTTGAAAGCTAAGTACCCCGTTGGGAAAACTTTTCTTGCCTCAGACCAAGTTAATAATTGTATTTCATGTGGGAAGCAAATACTTCATAAGGATTTCCATTCCCTCTGTATATTTTGTTTAGGCCCAGACCACGACGTCTTGGTCTGCCGCTTTTGTGCTACATTCAACAAACGCACCATTAAGCGTCGGGCGGAGTTCGCCCAGCATTATTTTGGAAAAACATTTAACTATATTATGTCGTCGGATACTCCGACTCCATTTTTGTCTAAAAAACGCAAAGATAAGGACCGACACACGAGGTCCGCGGCCTCTTCCAACACCACGCCAAAGCCGACTACACGTGGTCCGGTTCTCAGCGAGGCACCTACGCAGCCTCTGACTACCGACGATACTTCATTGGCGGTGTCTCCTGTGCCCGAGGTCGCAGGCTCCTCTGCCCCCACCCTGACTACAGATACCGAAGCCACTCTTGGCGTTGAACCTCAAAATGTGGACAGGTCTACCTCCACTCAAGGTGTCTTCAGACCTTCCTCTTCTTTTTCCATCAAGGCTTTCACTAAGTCTAAAGCAGCCATGCATTCTAAGAGATAAGCTACACAGTGCCCATCTACAGGCCCCATGCCTAAAAAACAGATGCTTAAAATGGCTGAGGATTTAATTACTCTTATCAGGGGTTCTCAACCCCACGGACAAAGGCCCAGAGTGGAGGAAGAATCCCCCTCCTCTGATCAGGGCTCCATTATTTCAGAGCACTCTGATGATCAGGAACATTCTTACTCCCCTTTTGAAGACTCTGATGCAGAGGAGTCCATTCCTTCTGTATCCCCCCCAGAGGATTACTCATTTGGGGAAACTTTACATACCTTAAGGGAACACTTCCACTGGGAAGGCCAAGATTATTCAGATTCCAAGAAAGGCTTAGGGAATTTCTCTTGCTACCTCAGCACAGGCCTCTGGCTATACCTCCTGTCTTGGGCATCCTAGATGATGTTTACTTGGAGGCCTGCCTTAACCGGGATTCTCTGCATCCAGCCCCAGTCAAGCCTGACGGGTACTACAGGGTTCCTGACTCACACCAATTTCTATACAAAAGCCATGCTGCTGACCCAGAAACCATTTCACAGGGCCCCAAGGGAATTAATGCCTCCACTGCTAAAAATCCATTACCTTCCGAGAGAGATTCCAGATCCTTAGAAAGGTGGGGAAAAAAGGTATATACCTCGGCTACCTTAACTATGAGGGCCTTAAACTGTCAGTTCCATATGCTAAAATACCAACAGTTTTTGTTATCACAATTGAAAAGTAAAATGTCACAACCTGAACAACCAGACTTGAAGGAGTTGCAGGATTTGATGCATAGTCTTGGAACAAGTGGGTAAGCATACCTTACAATGTGGTTTTGATGCTCTAGAGACCTCATGTAGAGCTGCTGTTACAGGATCAGTCATACGTAGATGTGCCTGGCTCAAGGAACAAACCTTGCCTGATCATGTCAAAGCTAAATTACTAGATGCCCCTCTACAAAAAGATGTATTATTTGGTGCTAATGCTGAGGAGGTATTAAGGAAAATGGAGGAAAAGGCTAAATCAATGCAAACTGTGAAAGATTTTCTACAGGTACAACCCCCAAGTTTCAGTAGAAATTGGCCTTCCAAAAATTGGTCCTTTCCAGCCACGGACAGACCCCAAAGAGGTAGATACAGACGCCCGAGGGGCAGGGGGCAATCACAAGGATCGTTTAGAGGCAGACAATGGCAAGCTCCTACACAAAGAGGTGGTGAGGATAACTCGCAATCATTCAGAAAGCAAGCCCAATGACTTTCCCCTTTGCATGCCAAGCAAGACTCAAATGGCAGCCCCCTTAGGAGGAAAACTGGCATTATTTTCAAAAAATTGGCATATTGTCACAAAAGACGAATGGATCCTGGACATTATAAACAGAGGCTACAGATTCCATTTTCACACCCTTCCAAAAATGAGAGGCATGCCAAACCTGCCACACAATCAAAGGGCAGAGGCACAAAGGCAAATTACAGATCTCATAAACATGAAAGCTATTCAAGAGGTACCTACGCACGAACAAGGTCAAGGTTTTTATTCCAGACTATTCCTGGTACCAAGGAAGGGAAAAGATTGGAGACCTATTTTGGACCTATCCACCCTGAACACATTTCTACTCGTGCCAAAATTCAAGATGCTCACTCTACAGCAGCTTCTTCCCATGCTGGGCAAGGAGTCTTGGCTGGTAACATTGGACCTCAAGGAGGCATACCTGCATGCCCCAATCAGACAAAATTGCAGAAGATACCTCAGATTTCTTGCAGGTTCAACCCATTATCAATTCTCTGCATTGCCCTTTGGCTTATCTACTGCGCCCAGAGTATTCACGAAATGCCTGGCATCAGTAATTGCCTACTGCAGACTTCAAGGGATACAAATATACCCCTATTTGGACGACTGCCTGATCCAAGCGGACAGCAAGCACATTCTTCTGAAACATCTGGCTTATGTAACAATGTTGTTGAACTCTCTGGGATACACAGTCAACAAAAAGAAATCAAGACTAATACCCTCTCGGAAGATAATTTTCCTGGGTGCCAACTTGGACACAAACACCCAGCTGGGCCTACCTCACACCAGGGAAGCAGGGGCAACTAACTCAATACTTCAGAACACTAGCAAATTGCACCAGGCTAACTGCAAGGAAAATCCTGCAGGCTCTGGGATTCATGGCATCTTGCATCTTATTAATCCCATGTGCAAAGCTGCATATGAGGAAACTTCAATGGTACCTGAAAAACCTATGGTCTCAACACAGCCACAGTTTGGAAACAATAATACCACTAATTCCATGTCTGCAAAAGGAATTTCTGTGGTAGGCTCAAGCATGCCAAACAAACACAGGTCTTCCATTCAGCAAGCCTCAAGCAAATCAAGTCATCACAACAGACTCCTCGGAGTACGCCTGGGGGGGCACACATGACAGATCGGTGCATTCAGGGCAAATGGTCCCAAAAAGAAAGGCACCTTCACATCAATCAAAAGGAAATGCTAGCAGTAATAAATGCTATTATAGCTTTCAAAGACCTTCTGCAACCAGGTCAGCTATTGATAAGAACGGACAACACCACCGTTATGTGGTACATAAACAAACAGGGAGGAACACATTCATACCCCCTATGCAGACTGGCCATGTCACTTTGGAACATGGCCATGGACTTGCAAATTGAACTACAAGCACAGTACTTGCCAGGCAAGGAAAATACGCTGGCAGACCACCTAAGCTGAAATATGACAGATCCACACGAATGGAAGTTGCATCCAAAAGTTTTTGAAGAAATAATCCAAACATGGGGAAGGCCAGACATAGATCTCTTTGCCTCCCACAAAAATCACCAATTGACAAAATTCTGCTCAAGGATTTTCCATCCAAGGCCTGGAGAGTAGACTATTTCTCTTTCAGTTGGACATCAATAACAGTTTATGCCTTCCCACCTCTTCCTCTGCTGCCCAAAGTTCTATTGAAAACCAGAGCAGACAGACCAAAGATGATTCTCATTGCTCCAGACTGGCCAAGACAACGCTGGTACCCACTCCTGAGGAGCCTGACGCATTCTCCACCATGGACCCTGCCTCTAATGCCTCTTCTCCTGACTCGGCACAGCTTCAAAACTCTTCACAGCCAGCTAAAAACACTCAATCTAGCCGCATGGAAGATTCCTTAGCATCACAACAGACCCTACTCTCCAAGGAGGTGCAGGATGTCATTTTGGAGACCAGGAGGCCATCAACTAGAAAAGCTTACTCCGCAAAATGGAAACTGTTTTGTGTCTGGAATGAGAAAAAGGGCCAGGATCCTGGAAAACTGAATTTACCTCAAATACTACAGTATCTAGCTGAGCTGCTAAGCAGTGGACTTTCATTCTCCTCCATCAAAATCCATGCCTCAGTCATTTCTGCAGAATACAACACTGATCCACCCTTATTCTCTCACCCTCTCTTAAGACAGTTCCTCAGAGGGGCTAAGAATCTAAGACCCCCAAAGAAACAACCAATACCTGCTTGGGATCTCAATTTCATTCTGGAAAAACTGACCTTGCCTCCCTTTGAGCCAGCTGCCTCATCAGATTTGCAATATTTGTCCTGGAAAACAGCTTTCCTTCTGGCTATTACCTCAGCTCGTAGAGTTTCAGAACTACAAGCTGTCATGGCTGTGCAGCCTTTTATCATCTTCCATCAGGACGGAGTTTCCTTACGAACCAACGCGTCCTTTATGCCTAAAGTGGTATCCAGGGTAGTTTTGAATCAGGCCATACATTTACCTACTTTTTATCCTAATCCTCAAAACAAAGGGGAGAGATTACTACATTCCTTGGACATCCACAGACAACTGCATTATTATTTGGACAGAACGAAGCCTTTCAGAAAATCAGAACAGCTCTTTGTGTCCTATGCTGTAGGAGCTCAAGGAAAGCCAATTTCCAAGCAGACAATCTCTAAATGGATAGCCCACTGCATATGCTTTTGCTATTCTTTTCATGGCAAAACTGTACCTACAGGCATCAGATCTCACTCCACCAGGGCCACAGCTACCTCTGCAGCTTTCCTCAGTGGAGTTCCTACCAAAGATATTTTGGAATCAGCCACTTGGAGTTCTGTGCATACCTTCTCCAAGCACTACAACCTACCATTATACTCCAAAACTAGAGCAGGCTTTGCCACTGCAGTCTTGCAGGGCATCCTGGCTCCTCCTAGTTCCACCTAGTGCCTACCACCCCTTTCTTAGCTTTGGGATTCTACCGATCTGTTATGACTGCAGCTGTATGCACGATGAACATAGTACCGTTTTGTACCTACCATAAATGTAGATGTTAGAGTGCTAATACAGCTGCAGTCCAGGTTTCCCTCCCTCCTTCCCCTCTTGGGACAAGCCTATTGGCTAACACCTCCTCATACAACCTGATTGGGGTATTCATTTATGGTGTATTTGCTTGCAACTACTGTATTTTGATTGTATTGCATTGTTTTATTACACAAATTTATGTATTGCCTTCCTTCTGGGGGCACCTGACATCTGGGGCAAGAAAAACTGAAGAAAATGGCATCTGCTGGATGTCCTTCAAGGATGCATCTGCAGTCCTAACAAATGGGTTGCCCTGTCCTCAGGCAGCCCTTCGGTCGGCCGGATTCCAAAGTCTGGGTCTGGCCTCGGCTGATGTCGCACTTCACCCGACGTCATAGCTGCAGTTCTTCGGGTATAAAGGTATCAGCCGACGCCATTTTCCTCAGTCTTTCTTGCCGTGGCGCCAAGCAGAAGCTGTTCGCAAGTGCCGGTCGGTCAGAACCAGAGATTACTACTACCGAAGACTTCTAAAAAGCTAAGTACCCCGTTGGGGACTCTTTCTTGCCTCAGCCGATGTCAGAAAAAGTGAATAACTGTTTAACTTGTGGGAAACAAATACCTCATAAAGATTTCCACTCTTACTGTCTACCTTGTTTAGGCCCAGACCACGACGTAGCAGCTTGTCTAGCCTGTGCTTCTTTCAACCGACGGACTCTTAGACGTCGGTCGGAATTTGCTGAGGAGTTTTTCGGCTCTGCTTTTGCTTATATAACATGCCGTCGGAAACTCCGACTTCGCAATTAACTAAAAAGCGCAAGGAAAAGGACCGACACTCGCGGTCCGCGGTTTCGGCCGAAACCGCGGTTAAGTCAACCGCGAGTGTCTCTGTTTCGGCTGAAACAGAGTCCATGGTTCTTCCTTCGGCCGAAAGCTTGCCACCTACCGAGGCCTCATCCAGCATGGCTGAATCTGCTACTGAAATCCCACCTGCTCTTGCAGGTTCACAGGATTTATCTGATACTATTCCTTTAGATATCTTTACTCCTGCACGTGGAGCTGCTAGGCCCCCTGCATCCATGTCGATTAAGGCTTTTGCCAAGGCTAAAGCAGCAAAATCAACTAAGACTGTGCCTGCTAAGACCCCCTCTCGCAGGCCTAGCTCTAGTACTCAAATGCTTAGTCTAGCAGAGGATCTCATTTCTTTGATCCGGGGATCCCAACCTCACCCTGACAGGGCCTCTCACCCACCTCCAGAGAAGAGGCCTAGAGCAGAGCCCCCTGAGCCAGTCTCTTCAGATTACTCCTATGATGATTCAGAAAATACAAACCCTCCAGAGGGCCCTTATTCTCCTTATGAGGACTCTGATGCAGAAGATTCCATTCCTTCTGCCTCTCCGCCTGAGGAATTTTCTTTTGGGGAAACCTTGCATGCTATGAGGGAACAATTCCAATGGCAGGGCCAGGATTTTTCAGACTCTAGGAAAAGGCTTAGGACCTTTTTGCATTTGCCACAGCATAGGCCTTAAGCCATTCCTCCAGTTCTTACTGTTGTGGATGATGCATTTAATGATGTTTGTACTGCTCCTGATTCTCTTCCTCCGGCCCCTGCTAAGCCCGACAGGTACTACAGGGTTCCGGACACACATTGTCATTTGTACAAGGCTCCTTTTGCAGATCCTGAAACTATTTCTCAAGGACCCAAGGCAGTAGCAGCTACCTCTGCCAAAAACCCCCTCCCCTCTGAAAGGTAATCTAGGGCCTTAGAGAGATGGGGTAAAAAGGTTTATACTTCTGCTACTCTTTCGGCTAGGGCCTTAAACTGTCAATTCCACATGATTCAGTATCAGGAATTTATGTTAGATCAGTTAACTAAAACACTGTCCTCGCCTGAACCATTAGACAAAAAATCTCTTCAGGAAATGGTACATAACATTCAGCAGGTCAGTAATCATTCCTTAAAATGCGGCTATGATGCACTGGAGGCTTCCTTTAGATCAGCTATGACTGGTACAGTGATCAGAAGGCATGCATGGTTAAAAGAGCAGTCCTTACCAGACCATGTTAAATCAAAGCTCCTAGATGCTCCCATGGATAAGCTCAATTTGTTTGGCTCCCCGCGCACAGCAGGTGCTGAAGAAGGTGGAAGAGAAAGCAAAATCTGTCCAGACAGTCAAGGATTTCTTACAGGTCCAGCCTCCAAGGTTTAGTAGGAACTGGCCTTCCAAGAATTGGTCCTTTCCAGACACCACCAGAGCACAGAGAGGCAGGAATAGGCGCCCAAGAGGCAGGGGTCAATCCAGAGGTGCCTACAGGGGACGTCAGTGGCAGCCTAACAACCAGCGAAGTACTGCCACAGATCCAGCCACTACCACTTCCACAGGACAATCATAGTGACTTGGCTCTGAGACCGCCTACCAGGGAACAACTAGAAGCACCCTTAGGCGGAAAGCTAGCCTTATTTTCAGTAAACTGGCATCACATCACAGGAGACAAATGGATTTTACAGACAATAGACCAAGGTTACAGGTTTCGCTTCCATACTCTACCAAGGAAGAGAGGAATGCCAAACCTACCTCCACATCAAAGGACAAAAGCTCTAGAACAAATAGACCACTTAATAAGGATGAGAGCTATAGAAAGGGTACTGTCTATGGAACAAGGGCAAGGATTTTACTCCAGACTTTTTCTGGTGCCAAGAAAATAAAACCAATGGAGACCTATTCTCGACCTGTCCGCTCTAAACACATATCTCTTTGTTCCAAAATTCAAAATGCTGACCCTACAGCAGCTTCTTCCCATGCTGGGCAAGGAGTCTTGGCTGGTAACTCTAGATCTCAAGGAGGCATACCTGCACGTCCCCATACGACCAAATTGCAGAAGATACCTCAGATTTCTTGCAGGATCAGAGCATTATCAATTCTCAGCATTGCCCTTTGGCTTATCTACTGCGCCCAGAGTATTCACGAAATGCCTGGCATCAGTAATTGCTCATTGCAGGCTTCAGGGAATTCAAATTTACCCTTACCTGGACGACTGCCTGATACAAGCGGACAACAAAAACAAATTAACAAAAGATTTGCAAAAGGTCATTCATCTACTGCAAACCCTGGGATACACAGTCAATATCAAAAAGTCAAGGCTGATACCATCCCAAAGGATAACTTTCTTGGGTGCAGAACTGGACACAACAAATCAAATGGCATCCCTCACAGCAGAAAAACAGAAGCACCTTCCTCTTTATTTCATGGCATTGAAAACACAGAACCAGCTAACAGCAAGGAAAGTCCTGCAAGCCCTGGGTTACATGGCATCCTGCATAATATTGATTCCACATGCCAGACTACATATGAGGAAGTTGCAATGGTACCTAAGGAATTTATGGTCTCAGCACAAGCACAGCCTAGAAACCCAAATTCCAATAATTCCATGCCTGAAGCAAGAATTCCAATGGTGGGCTCAGGCCTGTCAATTGAACAAAGGACTGCCCTTCCACACCCCTCAACCAAGCCAGACTATCACCACGGACGCCTCAGACCTCGGTTGGGGGGCACACATGCTGGACAAGTGCATACAAGGCTTATGGACTCAAGACCAGCTGAACCTACACATAAATCAAAAGGAGATGCTGGCAGTAAAACTGGCAATTCAGACATTCAGACCGTTTCTTCGACAGGGTCAATTGCTGATAAGGACGGACAACACCACAGTTATGTGGTACATCAACAAGCAGGGAGGCACACATTCATACCCTCTATGCTGGATGGCAATGGACCTCTGGAATGTGGCCCTGAGCTTCAACATTCAGCTACAGGCAATATTTGTACCAGGAAAAGAAAATATACTAGCAGACATCCTAAGCAGAACTACCACGGATGCCCACGAATGGATGCTGCATCCAGACATCTTCAAATCCATTACAAGGATATGGGGACTACCAGAAATAGACTTATTCGCATCCCCACACAATCACCAAGTGAAAAAATTCTGCACAAGGGCATACCACCCACTTGCTTGGAAGGTGGACTCCCTATCTTTCAGTTGGAAAAACCTGGCAGCATATGCATTCCCACCTCTTCCTTTGATGCACAAGGTGCTATTGAAGATCAAAGAAGACCGCCCAAGGATCATCCTGATAGCTCCAGACTGGCCGAGGCAGCATTGGTACCCATTACTGAGGAGTATGTCTCGGGAACAAATATGGCCTTTGCCCCTAGTTCCCTTACTGCTAACACAGAACAACTTTAAAACCCTGCATCCAAACCTAAAAACGCTGCAGCTAGCTGCCTGGAACATTGCATAAGACAAAATAACCCAGATTTATCTCAAAGGGTTAAAGGAATTATCTTGGAGGCTCGCAGACCCTCAACAAGGAAAACTTATTCAGCAAAATGGAAAAGATATCTCATTTGGAGTGCAGCAAAAGGAGAAAATGTGTCACTGGTAAACATAGCTAACATCCTGGAATACTTGGCAGAACTTTTCCACAATGGCCTGTCTTATTCTTCCATCAAGATTCATGCATCAGCTATTTCAGCAGAATACAACACGGACCCTCCAGTCTTCTCACATCCTCTACTCAGGCAGTTTCTGAGAGGAATTAAAAATGTAAAACCACCAAGGAAGCCACCATTGCCCGCATGGGACTTGAACTTTGTGCTAGAAAAGTTGACACTCCCTCCTTTTGAGCCAGCAGCAACAGCAGAATTACAGTACTTATCATGGAAAACTGCTTTCCTGCTTGCAATCACTTCAGCAAGAAGGGTTTCTGAATTAAAGGCATTAATGGCAGTACAGCCCTTCCTTATCTTCCATCCAGATAGAGTGTCCATGAGAACTAATCCTACTTTTATGCCAAAGGTGGTCTCCAGGGTATCTCTAAACCAAGCTATCCACCTGCCTACATTCTTCCCCAACCCACAGAACAGGGGAGAAAGACTATTACATACCTTGGATGTACATAGGCAATTGCGCTTCTACCTGGACAGAACCAAGAGCAATAGAAAGACTGACCAGCTTCTGGTAGCATATGCAACAGGAATGGAAGGAAAAGCAATTTCAAAACAGACAATCTCTAAGTGGATCGGAAATTGCATTAGATTTTGTTACTCTTACCATGGAAAGGCAACTCCAGAAAACATCAGACCTCACTCCACAAGGGCTACAGCCACTACTACAGCTTTTTTACGAGGAGTGGCTACCAAAGACATTTTAGAGGCTGCTACTTGGAGCTCCGTGCATACATTTGCCAAGCATTATAATCTACCCTTATACTCCAGATCCCGAGCAGGTTTTGCCACTGCTGTTTTGCAAGGGATCTTAGCTACACCATAATCTTATTATTACCTCCTCCCCAGTTTGGCTATGGTATTCTACCCATTTGTTAGGACTGCAGATGCATCCTTGAAGGACATAGTACAGTTTTGTACCTACCATAAATGTAGATGTCCGAGAGGTATGCATCTGCAGTCAGGATTACCCTCCCTCCTTCCCCTCTGTGGTACTCCTAGGGTATTTGCCCATCTTCCAGCTAGCTGGGGGAATCCATTATGGTGTATTTGTTTGTATATATGTATATACATGTTTATTTTTATTTGCTCTCTGTTATTTGGAAACTTTTATATTTATCCAAATTTAGCCTTCCTAGAGGGCACCTGGCATCTGGGGCAAGAAACACTGAGGAAAATGGCGTCGGCTGATACCTTTATACCCGAAGAACTGCAGCTATGACATTGGGTGAAGTGCGACATCAGCCGAGGCCAGACCCAGACTTTGGATTCCGGCCGACCGAAGGGCTGCCTGAGGACAGGACAACCCATTTGTTAGGACTGCAGATGCATACCTCTCGGACATCTACATTTATGGTGGGTACAAAACTGTACTTTCCTTTATATCCCTGTCGCACTGACGTCAGGGAAGAAGCGACAACAACCGACGCCGGACCTAGACTTTGGAATTCGGCCGACCGAGGACCCGCCTGACGGCAGAAGAACCCATCTGTTATGACTGCAGCTGTATTAGCACTCGAACATCTACATTTATGGTAGGTACAAAACTGTACTTTTCAGGGTGGGCTCCATGCACTTTCAGTTCTCTGCACTTCCCTTTGGCTTATCTACTGTGCCCAGGGTGTTCACAAAGTGTCTAGCTCCAGCCATTGCATTTTGCAGGCGGAGAAATATTCAAATTTACCCATACTTGGACGATTGTCTTCAGGCAGAAAGCCAGGACTTGCTGTTACAACACCTGGCATTTGTAAAAAAAACTTCTAACCTCACTGGGATACATCATCAACGAAAAGAAATGTCACCTAGTACCCTGCCAACAGATTGTATTCCTGGGAGCAAGCATGAACACAACTTCCCAGATGGCATTCCTCACTCCGGAGAAACAAGTGTATTTGACAACCTACTTCAAACTATTGGCCACAAAACCCCAGCCATCTGCAAGGAAAGTACTGCAAGCGCTGGGGTTCATGGCCTCTTGCATTCTACTAATTCCATATGCAAGACTGCATATGAGGAAACTCCAGTGGTATCTAAGAAGCCTATGGTGTCAAAATTCTCAGGACCTGGAAACAATGATTTTTATCATTCCTTGTATGAGTTCCTTTGGTGTGCAGAAGCCTGCTCCCACAGCAAGGGACTCACTATCACTCTACCCCCTGCTGCCCAAACCCTAACAGACACATCAGACAATGCATAGGGAGGCTCACATGGCAGGGCAGTGCATTCAGGACAAATGGAACCCGAGACAGATGCACCTGCATATCAATCAAAAAGAAATGTTAGCTGTACAGAATGCTGTGACAGCCTTCAAAGACCATACTCTTCCAGGACAACTGTTGTTAAAGACAGACAACAACACAGTTATGTGGTACATAAACAAGCAGGTGGGAACCCACTTCTACCCTTTCTGCAGACTAGCCATGGCTCAGTGGAACACAGCCTTGAACTGCCAAGTACACCTACAAGCACAATTCCTGTCAGGCAAATTGAATTCACTGGCAGACGACTTGAGCAGAAATCTCATGGACCCACACGAATGGAAACTAGAATTCAAAATATTCAACCTCCTGAGGAACAAATGGGGGACTCCAGAGGTAGACCTGTTTGCCTCCCCCCAGAACTACCAATTGAACAAATTCTGCACAAGAACTCCCCACAAACAAGCTTGGAAAGTGGATGCCCTGTCCTTTACCTGGGAAAGCCTCTTGGTTTATGACTTCCTCCTCTGCGCCTCCTCTCAAAGGTTCTACTAAAGATCAAATAGGTCAAACCAAGGACAATACTGATTGCAGCAGATTGGCCACGCCAGCACTGGTGCCCCCTCTTGCGCAGTATGACACTGCTACAACCATGGCACCTGCCTCAGACCCCTTCCCTGCTGTCCCAGCAGGCAGGCCAGATTCTGCACCCTCAGCTTCAAACCCTGAACCTTGCAGCCTGGCTATTTCCTCGAGTTCTCCTCTAGCATCCCTCAGTAAGCAGGTGCTGGATGTCATTCTGTAGACAAGGAGGCCTAGTACTAGAAAATCCTATGCTGAAAAGTGGAAAATATACTGTTCCTGGAGCTAGGCTCAGGGGATGGGCACAGTGGTGCCCATCTTACCTCATATTCTAGAGTACTCAACAGAAATGCTCCACAAGGGCCTATCCTTCTCGTCAGTTAAAATTCATGCCTCTGCCATTTCAGCACATTATAATACTGAGCCACCCCTCTTCTCTCATCCCATGCTAAAACAATTCCTTAGAGGGGCCAAAAATTTAAAAAACCCCAGTAGAGCTCCCACTCAGCCTGGGACCTTAACTTTGTATTGGAAAAGCTCACTCTTCCCCCCCTTTGAGCCAGCTGCAACAGCAGAGTTGAAATTCCTTTCTTGGAAAACAGCTTTCCTTCTAGCCATCACTTCAGCAAGAAGAGTGTCTGAATTACAGGCCCTCATGTCAGTGGAACCCTTCATTATCTTCCATGCGAACAGGGTTTCTCTCAGGACTAATCCTTCCTTTATGCCCAAGCTGGTGTCTGGTGTGGCCCTAAATCATTCCATTAATTTGCCTACTTTGTTCCCTAATCCACAAAACAAAGGGGAGCGTATACTGCACTCTCCGGACGTGCATAGACAACTTAGATTCTATTTGGACAGGACTAAGCCTCTCAGAAAATCTGAACAGCTGTTAGTTGGCTTTGCTGCAGGGGCAGAGGGGAAGGCCATTTCAAAGCAAGCCATTTCCAAATGGATAGCCCATTGCATTCATTTCTGTTAAAGTGCCATGGAAAACCTACCCCACAGGGGATAAGATCACATTTCACCAGGGCTGCATTTACCTCTACGGCATTTCTCAGAGGATTCCCTACCGGGGACATCCTAGAAGCTGCTATCTGGAGCTCTGTACATACCTTCATCAGGCATTTACCACATGCCTATCTTTTCTAAATCCAGAGCTGGATTTGCCACTGCAGTCTTGCAGGGCTTAATAGCTGGCCCTAATGCTCTTTAACTTCCTCCTCCCTTCCTTAGCTTTGGGAATCGACCCAAATGTGATGACTGCAACAATGAAACACGAAGAACATAGTACAGTTGTGTACACTTACCATAAATGTAGATGTTAGTGTATTCACTGTTGCAGTCCTGGTTAACCTCCCTCCAGCCCCCTGACTTATCTTGGCTCTACCTTTCCTTCTTGTTTAGTATATTTATTTTTTCTTGTGTATTTGCTGTTTGATGGGGGTGTACCATACCATATAATTGTTTCCTATTGTGGGGGCAACTGACATCTGGGGCAAGACAATCTGATGTAATGGCATCGGCTGCATGTTTTATACCCCTGATGACCTGACGTCATTGAAGAAGCGACAGCATCTGACGCAGAAATCCAAAGACTCTAGTATTCAGGCCGGCTGTGGGCTACCTGCAGGCAGATAACCCAAATGTGATGACTGCAACAGTGAATACACTCGAACATCTACATTTATGGTAAGTGTACAGAACTGTACTTTGTAATGGCCAACCAAATAACATCACCAGCATCGAAACTCCAAGAAGTTGAATCTCACACTAAAAAAACTACCTTTACAATTCCTGGACCTGTCCTTGCCAAATCTAACAGCTTCCCCACCACTATGGCTTCTTACCCCACCTTTCTCTTCCTTTCATTATTAAATACACCATCCACTAACAGCTAGCTGCCCTTTCTCTCCTATACTAAATACTGCATATAATCCACTTTTTGCTTCCCCCTCTTTTCCTCTACTACTACTTTGTGCACTTAATGTTATTCCTTTCAAACACATATTAAATGTTCTGTGTGTTTAGCTCATATTGTGTATTGTATACTGTGAAAGCTAACACCGTGTAAATGATCAAATTAAAAATTATTATATATTTTCTCTATAACCTGATGTTTTTAAAACAATGTTATGATCTTGAAGTTAGTCATAGGTTATCTTTCAATATCAATTTACTGTTCCTGTCTGCAAGTTTACTTTTCTGGAGCTGTCTGCAAGTTTACTTTTCTGGAGCTGTCTGCAAGTTTACTTTTCTGGAGCTGTCTGCAAGTTTACTTTTCTGGAGCTGTCTGCAAGTTTACTTTTCTGGAGCTGTCTGCAGGTCACTTTTTGGAGCTGTCTGCAGGTCACTTTTTTGGAGCTTTTCTCTCCAGGCCTCCACTGAAAATGGGTCACTAACCCAGTCAGACTTTCCCGGTCACCAAATGTCAGTAAATAATAAAATACAAGTTAAAAGGCTAATTATGAAATCTGTATGCAAATTAGTAACAAGGAATCACAGCCAATACGAAGCTTCATTTACAATTAAAATGCTAATAGGAAAACCAATCACAACTAGTCCTTCCACACCCCTTTGCCAAAATTAAGATAAAAGAACAGTGCCTTAGCCAGTATTACTATAAGTTTTTCCTGACCTTCCAAAGTGTATAAGACAAAAGAGCTAATTCGAATAAAGCTTTTTTTAATGAATACTGACTCGAGGCAAATTATTTTGAAAATTTGAAGGGATTTGGTACAAAAACTTTGGAACTTTCGGACTGAGAAGTTCCATACTCCTACCTGATCCACAATCTGCTGTTGAGCTACTCCCTTCCCTTTAGTATTCATCCTTAAAATGGGGGTCTGTCTGAGTCTCTGCATGAGGGAGTGGGAGAAGACGGCTAAGGACCAGTGAGTACTAAACATCCTGCAGTGAGGTTACAAGTTGTAGTTCTTAAGCTGATCTAAATTTGAGAAGTCCCCTAGTAGTTCCTGGGGAGCAAGGTCATATGGTTGTTTCCTTGCTAGAGGATCTCCTGGATCAGAGAGAAATAGAAAAGGTTCCCATATGGTAGGAGTGCACAAGGTTTTACTTACAATTGCTTCTGTTTCCTAGAAAGGAAGATACCTTGAGGCCCATTCTAGACCTGTCAAGACTAAGCAAATGTTTAATTGTTCTAAAGTTCAAAATGCTTTGCCTACAAAGTCTCCTCTTGCTCCCTCAGTTCTTCATGATTGCCTTAGAGTTAAAGGATGCCTATGTCTTCATCACTATAGGAAATTTGTACAGAAGATTTCTAAGGTTCAAAGCAGGGTGAGCCCAATACAAGTTCATCTCCTTCCCTTTGGCTTGTCGACTGTTTTATGATTGTGGTCTGGCTCCAGTAGTTGTTTTTGCAGGACCAAGGGCATCTACCTGTATCTGGATAAATGCCTGATTTGGGCAAACTCTGCAGAAGAGTTAGAACACCTAAGGACCTGCTGGATGTAAAACAGCAGAAAGCTTTTTTACCCAAGATAATGTCCCCTTTCTGTCTCATTTCCTTGGGGCCACATTAAAAGAGGATCCTATTATAGCAAAGGAACTTCTCAGGATCTTTGCAGGATCCTGCATTCTGATGTGCCAGTAGTGAGGATTTGTATTAGTATTTTAGAAACGGATGCTATCGGCACATTCAGTCTCTGAACATCACAATCCTTCTCTTGCCTAGTATGAAAAAAATGTGGTGGAAAATCAGGGCCACCTTTTAGGTTGCCCTAAGGAATACAGACTCTCACCATAGACTGCAGATCTCACCTGTGGGGCCTGTATGGGGATCTAAGGATTCAGGGCACTTGGAATGACAATATTAAGAAAAAGCACTTGTATGTAAAAGATGATGGCTGTAGTACTGGCACTGAAAGCATTCATACAGATTCTGTTAGGTCTGGGGGAGGTCAGGAGCCAATCCCAGTGACACAGGTAGAGAAGAGGCACCTGTGTCAGTCAGTGGCTTGCTCCGTAGGGGCCAATAATTATTCTTATTAATAAAAATGTGCATTAGTCGCACCTTACATAACATCAGACACCACAGTGATATGGTTTATCAGCATGTAGGGAGGGCACCCACTACTGTATACTTTGCAGGCTAGCAGTATAAACTTGGGAAGCAGCCCATAGGTCTGGGCTAACCTTTTGGGCATCTTACATCCATCGTAGGGAAATGTTTTTGCTGACAGACTGAGCAAGTCGGACTGCTATGAATGGATGCTGAGCAGTGATGTTTTCTTGGCTCTGATCCTCAGGTTGGATGTGCTAGAAGGTAGACATTTTTACTTCAGAGAACAGTTGATTCAAGATGTTTTCTTGCAGCACAGTAGCTTCAGCATCATGGAAAGTAGCCGTGTTCTCCATTCCATTGCATGCTCAGATCTGTTACTTAAATGATGATGTCCTTCATGGATGCATCTGCAGTCATAACAACTGGGTTGTCCTGTCGTCAGGCAGCCCTTCAGTCGGCCGGATTCCAAAGTCCGGGTCCGGCTTCGGCTGATGTCGCACTTCACCCGACGTCATCTCTGTTGGTCTTCGGGTATAAAAGCATCAGCCGACGCCATTTTCCTCAGTCTTTCTTGCCGCGAAGCAGAAGCTGTTCGCAAGTGCCGGTCGGTCGGATCCAGAGATTACTTCTACCGAATACTACTTCGAAGACTTCTAAAGCTAAGTACCCCGTTGGGGACTCTTTCTTGCCTCAGCCGATGTCAGAAAAAGTTAATAATTGTTTAACCTGTGGGAAACAAATACCTCATAAAGATTTCCACTCTTATTGTCTGCCTTGTTTAGGCCCAGCCCACGACGTAGCAGCCTGTTCGGCCTGTGCTTCTTTCAACCGATTTAACGCTTAGGCATCGGTCGGAGTTTGCAGAACAGTTTTTCGGTTCTGATTTTGCGTACATTATGCCGCCGGATCCTCCGACTACCCAATCTGCCAAAAACGCAAAGATAAAGACCGACACTCGGGTCCGCGGTTTCGCCGAAACCATGGTTAAGCAAATCATGAGTGTCTCGGTTTCGCCGAAACCGAGAAAACTGATCAAAGTACAGCTGAACCTATCTCTACAACTGAGGCCCCTGCTACCACTCTTGAATCGGCCTCAGAAATTTTATCCACTACGGTGGTTGCCACTGACTTATCAGACACCATTCCCTTGGATGTCTCTACCCCAGCACGTGGTGCTGCTAGGCCTCCAGCAGCCATGTCCATTAAGGCCTTCGCCAGGGCTAAAGCAGCCAAGACTACTAAGACAGTGCCTGTTAAACCCCCCACAACCAGGCCCTCTTCTAGTTCTCAAATGCTTACTTTGGCAGAAGATTTAATTTCATTAATTAGAGGATCTCAATCTCACCCAGACAGGGCCTCTCAGCCCCCAGAGAAGAGACCTAGGGCAGAGCCCCCTGAGCCAGTGTCCTCTGATGATTCTGCTGATGAATCAGACATAACTGACCAGCCAGAGGCTCCTTTCTCCAATTTTGAAGATTCTGATGCTGAAGAATCCATTCCAGCTGCTTCCCCACCAGAAGAATTCTCCTTTGGGGAAACCTTACATGCCATGCGAGAGCAGTTCCAATGGCAGCAACAGGATTTTTCAGACTCCAGAAAAGACTTAGGACCTTTCTGCACCTCCCACAGCACAGGCCCTTAGCTATACCTCCTGTTCTCTCTGTGGTGGATGATGCTTTCAATGATGTCTGCTGGCTCCAGATTCTTTACCCCAGCCCCTGCCAAACCAGACAGATTTTACAGGGTGCCAGATACTCATCACCACCTTTACAAGGCCCCACTTGCAGACCCGAAACTATATCCCAGGGTCCCAAGGCAGTAGCCGCGACCATAGCTAAAACCCTATTCCTTCTGAAAGGGAAGCAAGGTCATTAGACAGATGGGGTAAAAGGTCTACACTTCAGCTACTCTCTCAGCTAGAGCTTTAAACTGTCAGTTTCACATGATACAATACCAAGAGTTTATGCTTGATCAGTTAACTAAAAAACTAACCACTGATGAATCTCTTGATAAGAAATATGTATTAGAAATGGTAAATAACATACAACAGGTTAGCAACCGTTCCTTAAAATGTGGCTATGATGCACTGGAGGCTTCATTTAGATCAGCCATGACTGGCACAGTGATAAGAAGGCATGCATGGCTAAAGGAGCAAGCTTTACCGGATCATGTTAAAGCTAAGTTGCTAGATGCTCCTATGGATAAGACAAGTTTGTTTGGTACACCTGCCCAGCAGGTTATGAAGAAAATGGAAGAAAAGGCAAAATCTGTTCAAACGGTTAAAGATTTCTTGCAGGTTCAACCCCAAGGTGTAGCAGGAACTGGCCGGCCAAAAATGGGTCCTTTGCTGACTCCACAAAATTTCAAAGGGGCAGGAATAGACGTTCCAGAGGCAGAAACCAATCCAGAGGAGGTGCCTACAGAGGACGACAGTGGCAAGGTAACAACAGAGGCACAGACACAACCACTGCCACTACATCAGCACAACCACAGTGACTTAACCCTAAATCCGCCTACCAGGGAACAAATCGCAGCTCCTCTAGGCGGAAAGTTAACCTTATTTTCAAAGAACTGGCACTACATAACAAAAGACAAGTGGATTTTACAAACCATAGATCAAGGTTACCGGTTTCACTTCCACACTTTACCAGTCAAAAGAGGAATGCCAAATCTACCTCCAAATCAAAAAACAGAGGCACTACAACAGATAATGGAGTTGGCACTCTTTCCTAACAGCAGAGCAAGGAAAGGGGTTCTACTCCAGACTATTCCTAGTTCCAAGAAAGGAAAAAAGTTGGAGACCAATTCTCGACCTGTCCACCTTAAATACATACATCATTGTCCCAAAATTCAAAATGCTGACCCTACAGCAACTTCTTCCCATGCTGGGCAAGGAGTCTTGGCTGGTAACTCTAGATCTCAAGGAGGCATACCTGCACGTCCCCATTCGACCAATCTGCAGAAGATACCTCAGATTTCTTGCAGGATCAGAGCACTATCAATTCTCAGCATTGCCCTTTGGCTTATCTACTGCGCCCAGAGTATTCACAAAATGCCTGGCATCAGTAATCGCCCATTGCAGACTACAGGGAATTCAAATTTACCCATACCTGGACGACTGCCTGCTACAAGGGGACAACAAAAGCAAGCTGACAACAGATTTACAAAGGGTCATTTACTTGCTACAAGCACTGGGATACACAGTCAATTTACAAAAGTCAAGGCTGATACCATCCCAAACAAGGACATTCTTGGGCTGAATTGGACACAGTAAAACAAATGGCATTCCTGACTACAGAAAAACAAAAAGAACTCCCTCTTTACTTCTTGGCACTAACAAACCTGAACAAGTTAACAGCAAGAAAAGTACTGCAGGCCTTGGGCTTCATGGCATCATGCATAATCTTGGTCCCATTTGCCAGACTACATATGAGAAAACTACAGTGGTACCTAAAGAATTTATGGTCCCAACACAGACACAGCCTAGAAACAGAAATCCCACTAATTCCATGCTTAAAACAGGAGTTCCTATGGTGGGCTCAGGCATGTCAGTCAAACCCAGGCCTACCCTTTCGCAGATGTCAAGCAAGCCAGACCATCACAACAGACGCTTCAGACCTAGGATGGGGGGCCCACATGCTGGACAAATGCGTGCAAGGATTGTGGACACAGGATCAACTTCACCTGCACATCAACCTAAAAGAAATGCTGGCAGTAAAACTGGCAATCCAAAAGTTCAAACCATTTCTCCAAGAGGGCCAGTTGATGATAAGGACAGACAACACCACAGTCATGTGGTACATCAACAAACAGGGAGGCACTCATTCATACCCCCTATGCAGAATGACTTTGGAGCTGTGGACCCTGGCACTCAGCTACAATATCCAGTTACAGGCAATATTTGTACCGGGAAAAGAAAATACTCTAGCAGACATATTAAGCAGAACCACATCGGATGCCCACGAATGGAAGCTGCACCCGGACATCTTCAAGACCATCTCAAAGAAATGGGGAATGCCTCAGATAGATCTATTCGCATCACCTCTCAATCACCAGCTCAAAACGTTCTGCACAAGGACATTCCACCCACTAGCATGGAAAGTGGATTCGCTCTCCTTCAGCTGGAAAGGCCTAACAGCATATGCATTCCCACCTCTTCCCTTGATACACAAAGTACTACTAAAAATCAAGGAAGAACGTCCAAGGATAATCCTGATAGCTCCAAACTGGCCAAGACAACACTGGTACCCACTGCTGACGAGCATGTCTCGGAACAATATGTGGCCAATACCCCTGATGCCTTTGATGTTAACTCAGAACAACTACAGCATCATACATCCAAACTTAAAACGTTGCAACTGACTGCATGGAACATCACATAGCAGCAGCTAATCCAGAACTTTCCCAAAGAGTTAAAGACATTATTCTTGAAGCACGCAGACCTTCAACAAGAAGGAACTATGCTGGAAAATGGAAAAGGTTTGTCATTTGGAGTACGGAAAGAGGAAAAGATGTGTCAAACATAGATATGCCTAACATTCTGGAGTATCTGGCCGAACTTCTTCATTCAGGCCTGTCCTACTCCTCCATCAAGATACATGCATCAGCTATTTCAGCAGAATACAGCTTTGATCCACCTGTTTTTTCGCACCCTTTGCTCAGGCAGTTCCTCAGAGGAATCAAGAATGTAAAACCTCCAAGGAAACCACAATTACCAGCTTGGGACTTAAACTTTGTGCTAGAAAAGTTGACACTATCACCCTTTGAACCAGCAGCAACAGCAGACCTACAACACCTGTCATGGAAAACTGCTTTCCTACTGGCAATTACTTCAGCAAGGAGGGTTTCAGAACTACAGGCCTTAATGGCAGTGCAACCCTTCCTAATCTTCCACCAAGATAGAGTGTCCATGAGGACTAATCCTACATTTATGCCTAAGGTGGTATCCAGAGTGTCTTTAAACCAGGCAATCCACCTACCTACCTTCTTTCCCAACCCACAAAACAGAGGGGAAAGAATACTGCATACCTTGGATGTACATAGACAGCTACGCTACTACTTGGACAGAACAAAAAATAGCAGAAAGACTGACCAACTTTTTGTAGCCTATGAAACAGGAAGGGAAGGAAAAGCTATTTCCAAACAGACAATATCCAAATGGATAGGAAATTGCATACGATTCTGTTACTCCTTCCATGGAAAACCAATTCCACAGAACATAAGACCTCATTCTACAAGGGCAACAGCCACTACCACAGCCTTCTTACGAGGAGTGGCAACCAAAGACATTATTGAGGCGGCTACTTGGACCTCCGTGCATACATTTGCCAAGCATTATAATTTGCCTCTATATTCCAGATCCCGAGCAGGGTTTGCCACTGCTGTACTGCAAGGGATCCTAAACACACCATAATCTACTTTTATCCTCCTCCCTAGTTGGCTATGGTATTCTACCCAGTTAGTTATGACTGCAGATGCATCCATGAAGGACATAGTACAGTTTTGTACCTACCATAAATGTAGATGTCCGAACTGGATAGCATCTGCAGTCAGGATTACCCTCCCTCCTTCCCTCTGTGGTATTCCTAGGGTGTTTACCCTCCTAATAGCTAGCTGGTGGGGAGTCTTTTATGGTGTATTTGTTTGTATATATGTACATACATGCTTATTTTTGTGTTTACCTCTATCTTTTTGGAAACATTGGCATCTATCCAAATTTTAGCCTTCAAGAGGGCTACTGGCATCTGGGGCAAGAAACACTGAGGAAAATGGCGTCGGCTGATGCTTTTATACCCGAAGACCAACAGAGATGACGTCGGGTGAAGTGCGACATCAGCCGAAGCCGGACCCAGACTTTGGAATCCGGCCGACTGAAGGGCTGCCTGACGACAGGACAACCCAGTTGTTATGACTGCAGATGCTATCCAGTTCGGACATCTACATTTATGGTAGGTACAAAACTGTACTTTCTTCATCTCACATTGCTGCAGTCCTAACACTTGGGTAGTCCGCTGTCCCAGTCGGCCCGAATACCAAAGTATAAGGCTGACGTCGGTCAAGGCGCATTTGTCTGACATCAGGACGTCAGGGTACAAATGCTCAGTCTTTTTTGCCGCATGGTCCGATGCAGAAGCAGTATTGCGAGTGCACGTTGGCGTTCTGAAATTTTCTGAAGTCGGAGTTTCAGACCGAATCAAAGTTGGCTAAGTACCCCGTTGGGGAATATTTAGGTTTTTTCTTGCCTCAGTATTTAACCGGATGTCAGAAAAAGTGAATAACTGTATTTCTTGTGGGAAACAGATACCTCATAGAGATTACCATACATTGTGTATACCTTGCTTAGGGCCTGAGCACGACGTTGTTGGCTGTCGCTCTTGTGCTAGATTTAACAAACGCACTATTAAGAGAAGATTAGATTGTGCCAGGTTAGTTTTTGGGAAGCGTTGTAATTACAACATGCCGTCGGATGCTCCACGCCTTCGCCTAAAAAGCGCAAAGACAAAGCAGCGAAGTTTAGGGTGGAAGAACCGCCTGTCCCGGACGCCGGTTCTTTAGAGGGCTCGGTGGAGCCGGTGGTTCTACCAGAAGTTCCTTTGGATTCTCAGGGAGAGACTTTACTGTTACAAGATGTGTCCTCTCAGGAGGTAGGCCAGGCTGAAGGGGCTTCTCAGGTAGCTGTTCTCCCCTCCCTTCCTAAGGTGGTTCGGCCCTCCCCTTCTGTTTCCAAGGCTCCTTCTAGAGGCAGGCCAGGGTTAACTTCAGTGGGGGTCTCCCCTAGTTCTTCAGGGTCTCTGCCTAAGAAACATATGCTTAAAATGGCAGAAGATTTGATTACTATGATTAGAGGTTCTATACCCCCCCCCTGATAAGAGACCTAGGGTGGAACCTGAGCTTGAGAGTTTTGAGCAGTGTTCGGAGGCTTCTGAGTCTTCGGCTGAAGACTTGCAGGAGTATCCTCCTTATTCTGATTCTGATGTAGATGACTCTACACCTTCGGCTTCTCCTCCTGACGATTTTTCTTTTTCAGAGACTCTTCATTCCATGAGGGAGCATTTTAAATGGGAAGGTCAAGATTTCTCTGATTCTAGGAAAAGGCTTAGGGAATTTTTGTTTCTACCCCAGCATAGGCCTTTAGCTATACCTCCTGTGCTGGATGTGGTAGAGGATGTTTTTGCAGAGGCTTCCCTGAACCCTGATTCTTTGCCTCCTGCCCCAGTTAAACCGGACAGGTATTATAGGGTGCCTGAAGCTCATAAGTATCTTTTTAAGAGTCCTAGGGCAGATCCAGAAACTGTTTCTCAGGGCCCTAAAGGTGTTAAGGCTTCTGTTGTTAAAAATCCTGTTCCTTCTGATAAAGAGGCAAGGGCTTTGGATAGATGGGGAAAAAGGTGTATACTTCTTCCACTTTAGCCATGAGGGCTTTGAATTGCCAGTTTCACATGTTGAAATACCAAAATTATCTCCTTTCACAATTGAAGTCTAAGGTAGATGCTCTGGCGGAAGGTATTGAGTGTAAAGAGTTGCAGGATTTAGTTCATGTTTCTGAGCAGGTGGGTAAGCATTCCTTGCAATGTGGTTTTGATGCTGTACAGGCCTCTTTGAGGGTGGCAGGCACGCCTGGCTCAGGGATCAGAATTTAGCTGAACATGTAAAGACAAGGATTTTAGATGCTCCTTTACAATCTGATGTGTTATTTGGTGCGCCTGTGGACGCAGTTTTGAAGAAAATGGAGGACAAGGCTAAGTCTATGCAGACTGTTAAAGATTTTTTGCAGGTTCAGCCTCCAAAGTTTAGTAGAAATTGGCCTACTAAGGGGTGGACTTATCCTTCTTATGATTCTCAGTCTAGGGGTAGATCTAGACGTGGTAGGGGCAGAGCTCAAGGTTCTTTTAGGCCTAGAACAGGCAGTTCGCCTGCCCAGTCTTCTGGTGAGGGCAGGGGTCAGTCCTTTCATAAGCAGACCCAATGACTTGCCTTTTCAGCTGCCAGAGCCTTCTCGTCTGGCAGCACCTTTGGGAGGAAGGCTGGCACTTTTCAAAGAAAATTGGAGTGTTATTACCCAAGACAGATGGGTATTGGATATCGTTCACCACGGTTACAGGTTTTATTTCCATACCTTGCCTCCTTTCAGAGGCATGCCAGACATTCCTCCTATACAAAGAAAAGAGGCTCACAAGCAAATTTCTCTGTTGCTCCAGATAGGGGCCATTCAGCCGGTTCCTGTGCCAGAAAGGGGCCTAGGATTTTATTCTCGCCTGTTCCTAGTACCAAAAAAGGGGAACACGTGGAGACCAATTTTGGATTTGTCTATCCTCAACACTTATTTGGACATTCCCAAGTTCAAAATGTTGACGTTACAACAGCTTTTACCTCTGCTGGGCAAAGATCACTGGATGGTAACTTTAGATCTCAAGGAGGCTTACCTTCATGTGCCTATCAGACTCAGTTGCAGGAAGTATCTGCGTTTCCGAGCTGGAAATTCCCATTATCAGTTCTCTGCATTGCCCTTTGGCTTATCTACTGCTCCCAGAGTATTCACAAAAGTTCTGGCTCCAGTTGTAGCTTTTTTCAGGCTAAAAGGAATACAAATCTATCCTTACTTGGACGACTGTCTGATTCTGGCTCAAGAAAAGGACGAGCTTCTTCAGCATCTGGAATATGTGATAGCAGTGCTAAGATGCCTGGGGTATTCTGTTAGCAGTGCTAAGATGCCTGGGGTATTCTGTGAACGAAATAAAGTCCAGTCTAGTACCCTCTCAAGACATGTGCTTTCTGGGTGTGAGACTGAATACAGCAGCCCAGATGGCCTTTTTAACCCCGGACAAACAAAAGAGTCTATCCCTTTACTTCCATCAACTATCTCATCAGTCCGTGCTGACTGCAAGGACAGTCCTTCAAGCATTAGGGTTCATGGCATCTTGTATTCTGGTGCTTCCCAATGCCAAACTGCATATGAGGAAGCTACAATGGTATCTCAAAAATGTATGGACACAGCACTGCCAGGATCTGGACACTGTCATTCAAATAATACCTTGCATTCAAAAGGAATTTTTGTGGTGGGCTCAGGAATGTCACCTAAACAAGGGACTCTCTGTGACCCGCCAGAGGCGAGTCAGATTCTAACGACAGATGCCTCAGACATAGCTTGGGGAGCTCATCTGAATGGAAAGTGGATACAAGACAAGTGGCCTGCCAGACTACAGCATCTACATATCAACATGAAGGAGATGTTAGCAGTCCAGTTTGCATTGATGGCTTTCAAGGAGTTACTTCTTCCAGGGCAGGTGTTGATTCTAACAGACAACACAACTGTCATGTGGTACATCAACAAGCAAGGGGGAACACATTCTTATCCTCTATGCAGGCAAGCAATGATTTTGTGGGAGACTGCGCTCAGCTTGCAGCTTACTCTTCAGGCAAGGTTTCTGCCAGGAGCACAGAACTCCTTAGCAGATGTGTTAAGCAGGCAAATCATGGATCCCCACGAGTGGAAACTGGATCTTCATGTATTTCAAAAATTGACAGTGTCATGGGGAACTCCAGACTTAGATCTGTTCGCTTCTCCACTAAACCACCAGCTGCCAAAGTTTTGCACAAAGAGGTTTCATCACACAGCTTGGAAAGTGGATGCTCTTTCGGTCAGTTGGGAAAATCTTCATGTGTATGCCTTTCCACCTCTGCCTCTCCTCCCAAAGGTACTCCTAAAGGTCAGACAAGACAAGCCAAGGATGATTTTGATAGCTCCAGATTGGCCTCGGCAACACTGGTACCCATTACTGAGCAATCTGGTAAGAAAGCCTCCATGGCCTTTACCTTTAATTCCACACCTTTTGTCTCAGAGGGACGGTCATCTACTCAATGTCAAGCTTCACTCTCTTCATCTAACAGCCTGGCATATTCTGTTTTGAACCACAGCAGGTCTCAACTTCCTCAACAAGTTTTGAATGTGATTATGGAAGCCAGAAGACCTAGTACACGTAAAGTGTATGCAGAAAAATGGAAGAGATTTTTATTTTGGAGTGCAGCAAAGGATTTGGATGTTTCTGAGCCTAATTTGAGTGTGGCTTTTCAATATCTTACTGAGCTATTGGACAAAGGTTTGTCTTTCTCTTCCATTAAGATTCATGCTGCAGCAATTTCAGCTCACTATGATTGTGACCCACCATTGTTTTCTCATCCTTTGTTCAAGCAATTTCTTAGAGGGGCAAAGAATATAAGACCCCCACGTAGAGCTCCTACTCCTGCTTGGGACCTCAATTTTGTGTTGGAGAAACTTACTCTACAACCTTTTGAGCCTGCGGCTACTGCTGACTTGAAATACTTGTCATGGAAGACTGCTTTTTGTTGGCCATTACTTCTGCAAGAAGGGTTTCTGAATTGCAGGCCCTTATGGCGGTTGAGCCTTTTTGATTTTTCATAAGGATAGGGTATCATTACGCACTAATCCTTCATTTATGCCTAAGGTGGTTTCTAGTGTGGCTTTAAACCAAACTATTCATTTGCCTACTTTTTATGCAGATCCCCAAAATAGGGGAAAAGATTTTGCACACTTTAGATGTACACAGGCAGTTGCGTTATTATTTAAGCAGGACTAGGGATTTTAGGCAGTCTCAGCAGTTGTTTGTTTCTTTTGCTTTGAGTTCTCAGGGCAAGCCTGTGTCAAAACAAACTATATCTAAGTGGATTGGGTTTTGCATTGCATTTTGTTACTCCCATCATGGCAAGGAGATTCCAGCTGGGATTAGGCCTCATTCCACTAGGGCTACTGCCACTTCAACAGCATTTCTAAGGGGAGTGGCAACTAAGGATATTTTGGAGGCAGCTACTTGGAGTTCAGTGCATACTTTCTCCAAGCATTACCACCTTCCTCTCTATTCTAAGTCCAGGGCTGGTTTTGCCACTGCTGTGTTGCAGGGCATTTTGGCAGCTCCTGTTTCATTATAGTTTAGCCATCCTCCCTTACCTCTGCTTTGGGATTCTACCCAAGTGTTAGGACTGCAGCAATGTGAGATGAAGAACATAGTACAGTTTTGTACCTACCATAAATGTAGATGTTCAAGATCCACATTGCTGCAGTCCAATTTTCCCTCCCTCTTTCCCTCTGTGTTTAGGGGTGGTTGTGTGGGTGAGGTTCTATTTTTTGTAAATTGGTATATATTGTACATATATTAGGTACAGGAGTGTTTTGGTGTTTTTTGGTTTTGGCCTTATCTTTTTAGGGTCTTCTGACATCTGGGGCAAGAAAAGACTGAGGATATGACGTCGGTCATGCGCATTTGTACCCTGACGTCCTGATGTCAGACAAATGCGCCTTGACCGACGTCAGCCTTATACTTTGGTATTCGGGCCGACTGGGACAGCGGACTACCCAAGTGTTAGGACTGCAGCAATGTGGATCTTCGAACATCTACATTTATGGTAGGTACAAAACTGTACTTTTCCTACTGATCATCCCTGATCCCCTGGGTATTATCAAAGATAGAGGAGGACAGACTAAATTTTTTTTCCAGTTTGCCCCCTTTCGGCAAAGGAAACATTGTTTTCCCTCCTCCTCAATTTAGCATGTGAGAATTGGTGCCATTACCTCAGCAAATGGACCTGTAGACACAAAATAAAGGATCATTACTACATCCTAACATCAGAAAGCTAAGGCCGATAGCATGGAAGACCATTCATTAATTCTATCCAAGCACATTTTCAGAGGAAGTGTTGCATATAACGAGGGTACTAGGAAACAAAATACAAAGAAATCATGCCTAGCAAATTGGAAGCAATATTCTGCCTCTGGTGTCATGCTGGAGACCAGCATCCTAATTCAGCTGGTGAGTCTGCCTTTCTCAACTACCTGTTAGTCCTTCACAAATTAGCACTGTTGTGCCTCTTTGAAAGTACACGTTTCAGTTATCACAATTCATCTGCATTTAGACCCTCCCCTGTACTCTATATTTCTAGACATGCAATTCACTCAAAAAGTAAATTGCTGTATCATGGGACTTTAACTTTGTATTAAAAAAACTCTCTGGTCCCCTCTGAACCTGCTGGTTCAGCTCCCCTAAAGTACTTCTGAAGGTGTTGGTGGCTGTGACATCATCTGAAAGAATTTCTGAGCTGCAGGCCAATAAAGTGTTATGTTTATCTTCCGCAAGAACAGAGTCGTTCTGCATGACAGCTCTACTTTCATGCCCAAAATGGTGACAACTTTTCTAGAATCAGCCTATTCACCTGCTTGTCCCCCCTCCCCCCCGCAAGGTAGGCAGATGTTTTCTGCCTTAAACATACATATACGGCTGAGATAGAGTTAAGGGAATCAGAAAACCAGATAAAGTATTTGTCTCCTTTGAAAAATGCAGGGAAGAGGTAAGCTGTCATTCTGCAAATGGCTTTCCCACTGTATTGGGATTTGTTACTGTTTTCATGGGAAGCTGGTGCTAGGCTATGTAAAGGAACATTCCACTAGATCATCAGTAGCCACCACAGCATTCCTGAGTTGGATTGGTACCTGGTCAGGTCTGAAAGCAGGTATCTGGTCTTCTCTTGACACATTCACTCAAATTTACAATTCAAGCTCTGCATCCGTGGCCAGGGTAGGTTTTGTCATGGCCATTTTCTAGGTTTTTCATGTTGATAAGGTCAGTCAGGGCCAGCCATTCACTGACCCATAAGCTCTGGGAGTCTTCCCAGAAATGGTGACTTCATCCGTGAATGTTATGAAGCACGTTGTACAATTATTAAAAACTTAACATAATTGTAGATGTAGATGGTTGGAGTTACAGTCCCAATTTCCTTACACTATCCCCTTTATCTTGCTTGGGCATCCTAGGCTGGGGTGGGTATCATCTTCATCTTGATTTTAAAACCACCTCTTATTTCTTCACCAGGCTGCTTCCTTCCTTTGACTTTGACTAGGACACCAGGCTGTTTCCTTCCTTTGACTCTGTGTAGGACTTGTAGAGGCAGACTGGGATCTTGTAGGTGAATACTTGTCCATTTGAATAAGATTCATAGGTCCACTTGTATACTGGGAATTAAAATAAGTTCCTTGTTGAACCATTGCAAGAAAGATCAGAAAATGGCATTTTCCTAACATTCCTCTTTTACCACTAATATCCATGTTTGAGTGGGAGGAAGTCGGACAAAGATTTGGTGGAGGAGGGTTAAAACACCAGAAGTCAGGCCAGCCATCTAGGTCCAACAGTGAATATTTATTTTATTTTTATTTTATTTTACATTTGTTGACCGGGATAGTCCGACTGGATACATGTCCATTTTCAGCGGAGGCCCGGGGAGAAAAGCTCCACAGAGAAAAACAGAATACACGTAAGTTTACAAGTACATTAATGAAAGGCAAAACAAATTAACATTTTTTATGCTTTCCTTGGCTTGACTATTGTATCAACAGCACAGCAAAAATCCAACTCAAAAATACAAATACAACTCAAGAGACAATAATGTTACTATGTTCAGATACAAGTTCTACACCATTGCAGGGTTCCAAGAGATCATGGAGAAACTGATTACAGTAGAACGAACTAAATAGGATTAGTAGTCAGTTTATTTACGAATTATTTGAGGCCAAAAAAAGAGGTATACCCAAGTTTGTTCAAGTAGGGTAGGATATGCTGTAGATCAGTGGGAAACTAGTCTGGATTTGCACATGAGCATAGCCAATGTGCCTTAAAGAATTGTATAAGATGTTTTTTAAATTGAGAGAGGGAGTTAGTAAGTCTTAAGTTATTAGGGAGGGAGTTCCAAACCTTTCCTATAGAATTGGCAAAGAGAGCATCGCCGCCCATATTATTGGATTTGATGGTTTGGACCAGTGATCTGTTAGAGGAGTGAAGACTGCTTAGGTTGGAGTAGGGGGTCAGTAGATTATTCAGTGAAGGGGTTTTGTCAGGTTCCTTAATGATTTTAAATGCTTCAGAGAGTTGGTTCAGTTTGAGAAGATTGGGTAGTTCTAACCAGTCAAGTTTCTTTAGATAAAAGCAGTGGTGAGTTCTATAAGAAGCCCCTGTTATAAATCTGGCAATGTGATTATAAGTCACGGAGAGTTTATTAATATCACATATGTTGAGGAAAGAGAATACAGGTGAGGAATAGAGAAGTGTGGAGAGGAGATGGGTACGGGCGATAGTTAGTTTGGCATTAGGAGTTAGGAAGTTCTTAATTCTATACAAGGATCCGAGTTTCTTATTTACAGCTTTTATGGTCTGACTGATATGCAAGTCAAATTTAATTTTATTGTCAATAGTAACCTCTAGTAGTTTAGTGTTGGTATCGGGTTCAATTATGGTGCCATTATTAGATTGAACGAAGAAGGTAGTATTGTTAGCTTGTGGAGAGTGTTGCACTAGAGGACGAGCTGAGGTGGGAAAGAATAGTAGTAACTTAGTTTTTTTGGGTTTAGGATGAGATTCCTCTGAGAGAGACATTTTTCTACTGTAGCAAAGCAGTGTTGGGTTATTACTTGTAAATCAGGGAGAGCGACATCTGAACAGATAAGGGTGGAGTCGTCTGCGTATTGGATGCATGTGGCTTTAGGGATGACTGAGTGAAGTTCGTTTCGTTTATAAAGACGGAAAAGAGAAGGGGACCTAGTATGGAGCCTTGGGGAACTCCTATGGTATTAGGTAATAGGTGAGAGAGCTTATTTTGCCTTTGGACTGCCTGTTGCCTTCCAGAGAGATAAGCAAGGAACCAGTTGAGAGCTGAAGTATCAAAGTGGAAGGTTTCAAGCGTGTGGAGAAGTAGTTGGTGATTGACCATATCAAAGGCTTTTGACAAGTCAAGAAAGAGAGCGGAAGATATTTTTCTGTTATTACGATTTTTATTAATTGAGTCAGTAAAAGAAAGGAGGGCGGTGGTCGTACTATGATGTGGTCTGAAACCATGTTGAAATTTGGTCAATAGGTTGTTTAGGGTGAGGTAATGGAGAAATTGTTTATGAACACATCTTTCCATGATTTTGGCTATTGGAGACAATATTGCTATAGGTCTGTAATTAGATGGTTCAGTAGAAGAGCCACCCTTATGGAGTGGTATGACGTAGGATATTTTCCAGATGGAGGGGATGGTGGCCTCGGTAATAGTTCTATTAATCAGGATAGAGATAGGGTAGGCTATAGCGTCTGCTGCTAATTGTAGGTATTCCGCTGGGAGTCGGTCTGCCGAGAGGGTGGTTGGTTTAAGTTTCTTCAATAAGATTCTAATGTAGGAGGTGGGTATAAGCTGTAATTTAAAGGGGGGGAATGTATCCTCAGAAATGTTAGTTAGGGGAGAGGAAGGAGGAGGTAGTTGATTGGCTAGTGACTGAATAGTTTCAGTAAAGGAGTTAAGTATTAGCTACGTCTTCTGGGTTTTTGCCAATAAGTGTCTCAGGGGTAGGGGTACCTGATTTCCCAGGATGGAGGAGATTATTTAAGGCAGCCCAAAACTTCTTTGGGTTGTTCTGGTGTTTCTCTTGGAGGTGACAGAAATAGTTCTTTTTGTCCAGTTTGCTGGCTTTTTTCATTTCATTTCTAAGCTGCTGGAATTTAATACGATCTAGGGGTGCCTTAGTGGCTCGCCATTTGTCCCAGGCTTTATCTCTAAGTTTAAATTTGGATTTAGTTTGGAATATACTAGAACATCTGCAGTTAAGGTAAGTTCTGAATACAACTGCACTTTATTTGCTTTTCTAACTTGAATAAATTATAACGTATATGTTGTCTTTGTACTGTTTGTAGTCCTATCATTTCATGTGTTTGTGAGTATGGAGCCTATGAAGAAAGGATTATTTCAGATTCTTAAACAGTTGAAGAGCATTTGACTTCTGCAGAGGCAGGTTGTTTTGCCCCATGTTCCTCAAATGTGTTTTCTTTTGCTTTTTCAGGGAAACCTCACAGTATTGACAGTTCTGAACGGATCCAGCTTACTGGAATATTTAATGTTCGGAAAGGAAAAATGCAACTTCCTGTGAACAGATGGACTAGACGCCAAGTTATCTTATGTGGGACCTGTCTTATTGTGTCATCGGTGAAAGACAACCATTCAGGGAAGATGCATGTACTCCCTCTAATTGGTGGAAAGGTATAATATTAACTGCATTATTTTGTAACCTTGCATTAACCTGTTTTTACAAATGCAGAGCATAATGCTTTACATGTAAGTAATGTAGTTTTACAAGTTGTGTTCTAGTATCATGCAAGTTGGTTACTGTGGTTAGTTTTACTCTTTTACAAACCACATTGAAAAAGTTTCAGATCCAGGTATTATGTAAACATACATGAATGAATATGGTGGGATCAAATAATCAGATTTGGAAATGTGAAACAGTAGATCTGATTTCAGGGTAGTACATGTGTAACAATAGGACTTTCTCAGTTTGTGACACATTTAGTCTCCTGAAGATTTTGCCCAGCATTTCTTTTTCGCTTGTGCAGGCTCACAGAGGTCCTGTGCTACAGAATTACAGAATTTGCTGCTGATGTGTTGTGCAATTGCCCCATAAATGCAATGCTGCGTGGCGCTGTCTATAGTCTTGTTAGTCAGAACAATTGATTGATTGATGCATCACCATTACTGACATTTTAGTCAGCCTGTCAGCAGTGAATGAAGGGACCTAGATTGTATTGCACATTACTCAGAATCAGTTAACTCTTTGAAACGCCTCTTTTTGGCCCTGCAGACTACACAGTTTTAGAAAGACTGGAATTCTGTTGAACTGCTTGATGCGCATACACATCGCTTTTATCTCTGGTTCTTGGTGTGAAAGAGCTGTTGATATTGCATGTGTTAGTTTGAGCCGGGGTGCTTTACCTACTTGATTGTATGCTACAAAATGTTGTCCACTAAGAATGTATGCACAAATTCAATAAAGGGATCTGAAACTGTGATAATGGTTCAGTACTCAGCATTATTCCATCACGTTGTCTTGAAAAAAGTGGTTCTTTAAGGATCAACATGGTCCATATGTGTAACCTCAACATTTGTCCTTTGATGGTCCCTGTGGTGGCCAGCAAGCATTACCCTTGTGACTGCAAGGCAGGATAAAAGAAAAAAATAATCCATAGGTATTCCATGTATGAAATTTCCTCTCTGACTCTGTAAATTTAAGTACTTAATCCTGACAATGATATGATGAGTTGGACTCTTCAAGAATATTTTCCATCTGATGTTTCTTAAAAACTGTCCATTGAACAGCTAATTTCTGCAATTGAGAAGTTAAGAAGACTTCATCATTGAACATAGAAATATTAAGGGTGGTGTTAAAAATGGATTTTGCCTACATTTTTTTCTTTTAATCTCACTAATCCTTATTTTTTAATCTAACAGGCTGTGCCTCAATACCCTGATGTACATTGGCCAGCACTAAAAATGTTGCTAAGTCGTACAAAACCTTCAGATCAGTCCTTTAATTGTTTGCTGGTACCATTTCCTCAGAATCTACACAGCACTCTGCTACTACTCCCCCCTCCCAACACTGTTCATAATTATTTTTTTTGGTTCAGTTGCAGCAGTTTGTTTTACATCTGGTTTATTACTTGCTTTGGAATCTGAAAATGTTCCGGGGGGTCGGGGGGTCTGGTCGGGCTGGATACCATTGTGTTGAATCTGTGCAATTTTGCACACTTCAGTCTCTCTCTCTCTAAAGCTTATATAATTTTCTATTTCCTGTGGAAGTCACTGTTTGTTTTGTTGACATCAGTCTCAAGTCATGAAGTCTTGTCAGAAATTGTGCCGGTCTAATACTGCTAGCACCCTGGTGACCTGGCTGACCTCTGTTAACCTTATGATTACAGTTGATCACCAACTGTTAAGTTATTTTTAAAGAAGTGCTTACATCCTTGAGCAACAACCAGTGAGTCATACCCCAGTCTTGGGCTCTTTAGGTTTGAAGGATTTGCTTTTAATGCCAGTCATTGACTTTATCCTCAGACGTCCTTTGCATGTTAAAAGGAGACAGAATTATTTCTGCAAGAAGAGTCTTAGTTACAGAAGTGACAAATATTTACCCTACCCTATAAAGCTGTCCTGTCTAGTTCCTTATTCCTTAATCCCCTGTTTAAATCAAAACTTACTGTTAAGTCATTGTATTGTATACCTGGGCAGTGTCCTCTTGCTGTTTGTTTCCAAGTTTATCCTCAAATCTAATATCTCTTTGCTAGGAATTTTTTCAAATGGTATTTTATCTTAGGTCACTAAAACGATTATCACCTGCTTTTGCAATTTTAAGCATTTGCTAAAGAAACTGACATTAGACCCATGTGAACTTGATTCAGTTAGTTTTTAAGCAAAAAATATTTCTGAATTTTAAGGCTTATAGAAAGGGAACCAGCTGTTTTCCACAGTAAGAGTGTCATTAAAACAGATTTATGCCTCAAGTGATTTTTGTTCCTTGAATTAGTACAGCATCTAGTTTGTCTCAAAATGAAAAAAATAAATAGAAGAGGGCATCTTATGTCATCAGAACCCCATTTTTCCCAGTTTTACGTTGAGTTGGGGTGTCAAATCAACATTAGTCAATGTGACCAAATCACCTAGAGCCTGTAATAATCACCTTAGAAATTTCCCGGCCAACTAAACGGTCCAGTAAGTGGCAAAACTAGGCTCATTGATCCTTTCAGTATTGCTAGACCATCTTGTTGGATTTTGCTGCATTAAGTAGAACAGAACACTTAATGGCCCTGTGAAGGCACATTTCAGTAGAGGTGCTGCTACGTTTGCTGCCGGTTTCAGAAAGGTGTTGGCTCAGTATATTTGTGCCTTGCATTACTAAAGTATTAAATACTCAGTACGTACTGTCTAGAGGTTGAGCAACGGTTTGGTATTTTAATGTTCATGGGATTTATAACTTTTCACCTTAACAGATTAAGTGCTTTGGATTTTCCAGTATGCTAAAGATTGCTGCTACAGTGCCTTCTTTCAGGGAAAAACAAGTAGTACATTTATGTTTGTTTTCCATAATGGTAGTTTTATGAGAAAGATAGGCTTTTGTAGCTTTAAAGGCACCAGTCCAACCCCCCCCCTGCACCCCCACTCCACCTCTCTGATTTGGAAAAATGAAGTGAGTACTTGTATCATTCCAACATTTCATAGTTTTACTTGATAAGTGAACTGGTCTCCAAGATGCTTTTCAGTCTTAACTCCAGGCCACAAGGGCAATGTGCAGATGTTCATCATGTTGATCACTGCTGCAGCAGCTTTAGCTACATGGCTTATATCCTGCCAATGATGTAATAGCCGTCCAACTTCCACAGCTGCAGGGCATCCTCCACCCACCCAGTCAGCACAGCTGACTAATAAAACAGGTTTGGGTGCCAAACTTTTCAGAGCTTTCCTGATGTTGGAGAGCGCTCCTCTACTGGCTTTCAAGGACCAATGGTCAGCTTGTGCTGTTCCTTTGCTGGGCAGATAAGTTCCCTTTTATTCTACTTTTCTATTTAAAAAGTTATTTTTAAGCCATTTAGTAATTTTTTTTATTATTATTTATTTTTTTTTTTTTTACGTTATTCAATGTTTTACTTAATCGATCAATAAAGTTTGACCTTTATTGATTTGATTAAGTAAACTTTCAATAATGTGATATAGATGCCGGTTAACGCACTATTTTACATTGACATTGTGGAGTAGCAAATCATTTTGACATTCTTTTTGGGAAGTAGGAGGAGACCTGAGTGCCCGGAGAAACTTGCACAGAAATTTGGAGGCAGCAGGAAGATTTAACTCCTCTCAGACATTGGCATTGTGAGACAAACATTTTAACCATTGACTGCAAACCTGATTGTAAATGGTTTAGCAAATTTATATTACCATCTGTTTTATCCTTTTGTGTGAATTGGGGTTTATTTTTCTAGCTTTAAGTTCTGAGAGGAGTTGCACTTCTTTCACTTCATTTATGCCATGTGCCATCTATTCCAGCAGCTTTTTTCGTAGAGTAGCAGTAGTATTAATTGTCACTAACATTAATGTTCCTGTTTTTGTGTGAAATGTCCAACAGGAAGGATTTACTTAAATTTTCAAAAACAATGTATGTTTTTGAAGAATTTCTTCAGCAGGAATTCTGCAAGGGATTGACTTCGTGAACCTGTTGCGGTCCATATCCTCAATACACTTCTGCTGTTCTTAGTAAGGCAGCATGCAAGAACAATCCACTACGTCCTAAAGGCTTCCTGAATTCAACACATACATCTCCTAGACGAGGTTCAACAGGTGCTGTGATGCATCCAGAAGCAGTTCACATGTTGGCCAGAGCAGGTATGAGGAACAAGTAGTGATCTAACTTTTTACATCCTCATCTGACACTGATGCCCAATGACTTGAACTTTGTTTGGGGCTTATACAGGTACATTCAGGGTCTGAGTTAAGTTAAGGTGCCATACGACATCAACCTGATGAAAATGCTGGCAGTTTAGCTGTCTAGATTTTCAGTAAGCTGGGGAAGCCTGGGGTGCTCTTACTTACCACGTAGAATACCACAGTGATGTTCATAAACAACAGTACCCCACATCCCCCACAGTGTAAACTAGTGATGTAAAGCTCAAGACCTAGCTACCCAAGTAAGCATGAAACTTGTATTTTATCTACTTTTGTTGACCAGGAGGGTGGCTGCTTATCAACAAACACATGCTTTACTGGCATATTGGTAGTGGTGCCCTGCAACCCTCCATCTGAAAGTCTGTCAAAGCTCAGAACTCCTCCCACTGCTTGTTAGTGGGTAGGAAGGACCAGTCTGCTGCCAGAAGCAGGGTAGTCCTTCACTGCCACAAACAGAAGTCAGTTTTTTCTAGTGTCATTGGAAGATAAGGATCTCTTGAAAAATACATACCTTCCTGGCTTACTTCATCTTCACGGCTTAGGTTAGAAACCCTTCATCTGATTGTCAGTTTTCATTCTGTCCTCAACTTCTGGGTTCAGATCCGATCCTCGAATCCAACTCAGCTGTTACTTTAGCTCATGGCCACCAAAAAGTGCTTAAACTCCTCCCTTACCCATAATGCACCAACCTCTAAGATATCTCAGATATTGTTTGCCGCTTTTCACGAAAAGGCATTATTTTATTTATTTATTTAACATTTGTTAACTGGGAAAGTCAGACTTGGAACTAAGCCAGTTTTCAGCAGAGGCCTGGGGAGAAATGCTCCAGATGCATGTCTTTGTAATGTGGGAGGAAGCCGGAGCATCTGGAAACCCACATGAATGCAGGGAGGACATGCAGACTCCACACAGAAGGCACCCCAGCCGAGAATCAAACTGGAGAACCTCTTGTGAGGCAACAACACTACCGCTACACCACTGCTCCACCTGAGCTCTCGAGTCTTCTAATGTGTGTTCTTAGTTTTTCTCTCTTAAATTCTCCTGTGTAATGCCCTTACCTTTCTCACTTACTGTAATACTTTACTATCATTAACTATTTTATCCCTCATATTGGTTACCCATTAGTGTAGTCTTCGATACCATTGTTGGCATCCTTTTCCTTTATTCTCTAGTCAAAAAAAAAATTCCTTTCTCTTTGCTGCCAGTTTATCTAATAGAGGGCCTCCTGGTTTTAAAAATAAAAGTGTCTGCACAAATTGCCCCTTTCCAATGCCCATGCTTTGTATTTACTTTTTGGGGCCGGACCCATTCCAAGATGATGTTTCAGTATGCAAAAACTTCAACCCTAGAGCCATAGTGGACAGAAAGAATAAACTGATATTAAAAGGGTCATTTCCTTTATCCTTTGGTGAAGCCATTTTGGGGGGCTCAATCTCCCAAGACTAAATCTAAGGAGTCTTTGACCAAGTCTCAAGGACCTTCTGGTTCATTGACTCCATCTTTGTTGCTGCTTAGAAAAGAGCCAAAGCTGGATCGAAGACCGTTCTGATCCACTGTCCTTCAGATCCAATCAAAAAATGTATGGATCCAAAGCTTCTACCTAGGACAAAGGTACTCACTGTCATTGGACCGGGTACATTCCCGGGTTCCCGTTCCTTTATTTGGAGAGACCCCATTCCAGGTCACCATCCCTGGCCTCATCTTGTTCTTCCAGGAGTTTGACTGAAGAAGACTTGGAGAGAATGATGAGGAGATTCCTGTCTGCGCAGATACAGATGGGTGGTGATGTCCTTCAAGAATGCAACTGCAGTCCTGACATGGGTTGTCCTGCCTCAGGCAGCCCTTCGGTCGGCCGGATTCCAAAGTCTGGTCCGGCATCGGCTGATGTAGCCTCCTCCCCGACGTCAGAGCGGCTGAGGTATAAAGGCATCCGCCGACGCCATCTTCAGTCTTTCTTGCCACGCGGTGCCCGAAGCAGAAGCAATTCGCAAGTGCTGGTCGGTCAGCTCCTGTGTTTTCAGTTACCAAAGTCATCTAAAAGCTAAGTACCCCGTTGGGGAACATTTTTTCTTGCCTCAGCCGATGTCAGAAAAAATTGAAAAAGTTAATTGTTTGTCTTGTGGTAAACAAATACCTCATAAGGACTTCCATTCTTACTGCCTCCCTTGCCTGGGCCCAGACCACGACGTCTCGGCCTGTGCTGCCTGTGCTTGCTTTAATAAGCGCACACTCAGGCGCCGGGCAGAATTTGCCGAAGACTTTTTTTGGCGAATCTTACGCTTATATCATGCCGTCGGAACAACCGACAGCACAATCTACCAAAAAACGCAAGGACCGGGACCGACATCCTCGGCCCGCGTCGTCCACCGCTACCACGCCTAAGCCCTCCGCGAGTGCATCGGTCCCTTCAGAAGCGGTAATTCAACCGCTCCAGGCTGACGACACCGCTTTAACGCGTTCTTCGGTCCCGGAGATTTCACCGGTGCCGGTTGTTGATTTTCCTCCAGAAACCGAAGCTCTAGATTTACCCGACACCATTCCTGTGGACAAAGTTACACCTGCACGTGGGGCAGCTAGGCCTCCGGTATCCATGTCCATCAAGGCCTTTGCACGTGCTAAGGCTGCCAGCCAGGCCAAGGCCCATCCTAAACCTACTTCTCAGGGCCCCTCTTCTGATAGACAGATCATGACTCTAGCTGCAGATCTGATCTCTCTTATCAGGGGTTCTCAGCCGCACCCAGACAGAGGTTCTCAGCCGCCTGCAGATAAAAGGCCTAGAACTGAGCAGACACCCTCTCTTCAGATGAAGCCTCTGGGGATTCAGAGCACTCAGATACCCCGGAAGAATCCTTCCAGGCCTATGAGGACTCTGATGCTGAGGAATCAGTTCCCTCTGCCTCCCCTCCAGAGGATATTTCTTTCATTGAAGTTCTCCACTCCATGAGAGAACATTTTCAGTGGCAGGGTCAGGAATTTTCTGACTCCAGGAAAAGGCTACGTACCTTCCTTAAGTTACCCCAACACAGGCCTTTAGCTATCCCTCCAGTGTTGGATGTCCTGGATGATGTATACTCAGACTCCAGTGCTTCTCCTGATTCTCTCCCTCCTGCCCCTGTCAAGCCAGACAGATATTACAGGGTCCCGGAAACCCATAAGCATCTATTTAAGGCCCACTCTGTGGACCTAGAAACTTTCACAGGGCCCCAAAGGAGTGGCTACTTCCTCGGCCAAAAACCCTCTGCCCGCTGACAGGGAAGCTAGGTCCCTGGAGAGATGGGGCAAAAAAGTTTATACCTCTTCCACCCTTGCCATGAGGTCTCTCAACTGCCTTTTTCATATGTTTCAATACCAGGATTACTTAATGGATGATTTGCAGAAGAAGTTAGCCTCTCCTGAGCCTATAGATAGAAAGGCATTGCAGAATTTGGTTCATAATACTCAGCAGGTTAGCAATCATTTTCTTCACTGTGGTTATGATGCATTGGAAGCTTCATGTAGGGCAGCTATGACAGGGGCCGTTATAGGTAGACATGCTTGGTTGAAAGAACAGCCACTGCCAGACCATGTTAAATAAAGCTCCTGGATGCACCTCTGGAAAAAACAGAAGCTTTTTGGTGCTAATGCACAAGATGTGTTGAAGTCTATTGAGGAAAAGGCAAAATCAGTACAGACAGTCAAGGATTTCCTCCAGGTTCAGCGTCCCAGATTCAGCAGGAATTGGCCTTCAAAGAATTGGTCCTTTCCCGACTCTTGACAAGTTTCAAAGGGGAAAAACAGGCGTGCTCGAGGTAGAGGGCAATACCGAGGCTCCTACAGGGGCCGCCAATGGCAACCACCAAATCAGAGAAGTGGAGCAGGGTGTTCACCTGCACCACAGGGACAATCACAATGACTTGACTTTCACTCCGCCTACCAAGGCTCAAAGAGAAGCACCTCTAGGCGGAAAATTATCCTTATTCTCAAAGAACTGGCACATTTTAACCAAGGACAAATGGATTCTGGACATAATAGACAAAGGTTACAGGTTCCACTTCCATACCTTACCAACGAGACAAGGCATGCCAAACCTGCCACAAAATCAAAGGGCAGAGGCACTCCTACAAGTTTCAAAGCTGTTACAAATAAAAGCTATAGAAAAGGTTCCTCCTCAGGAACAAGGCCAGGGATTCTATTCAAGACTGTTCATTGTTCCAAGAAAAGAAAAGCAATGGAGACCTATACTGGACTTGTCCGTTCTAAACACTTTTCTCTTTGTGCCAAAATTCAAAATGCTGACGTTACAGCAACTCCTTCCCATGCTGGGCAAGGGGTCTTGGCTGGTTACTCTGGACCTCAAGGAGGCATACCTGCATGTCCCAATCAGACAGAGCTGCAGAACATACCTCAGATTTCTTGCAGGAACAGAGCATTATCAATTCTCAGCATTGCCGTTTGGCTTATCTACTGTGCCCAGAGTATTCACGAAATGCCTGGCATCAGTAGTGGCACATTGCAGACTCCAGGGGATTCAAATATACCCTTACCTGGATGACTGCCTCATACAAGCAGACAGCAAACAGACCTTGATAAAAAACTTGGACTATGTCATTCAGTTGCTACAAGCTTTGGGATACACAGTCAACATTCAAAAATCAAGACTATTGCCATCCCAAAAGATTATTTTTCTAGGAGCAAAACTGGACACACAATCAGAAATGGCTTTCCTCACAGAGGAGAAACAACAGCATTTACCAGATTACTTCAAAAGCCTAGCAAAACTTACCCAGCTGACCGCAAGGAAGACCCTGCAGGCCCTGGGGTTCATGGCATCTTGCATTCTTCTGATCCCTCTGGCAAGACTACACATGAGAAAGCTACAATGGTACCTAAAAAGCTTATGGTCTCAACACAGCCACAACCTAGAAGACGTAATACCACTCATTCCATGCCTGCAAAGGGAATTTTTGTGGTGGGCTCAAGCAAGCCATTTAAACGAAGGCATGCCTTTCAACAAAGCTCAAGCAAGTCAAACCATTACAACAGACGCCGCAGATCATGGATGGGGGGCACACATGGAGGGCAGATGCATTCAAGGTCAATGGACTCCCATGGAAATGCCTCTGCACATAAATCAAAAAGAGATGTTGGCAGTGATACATGCAGTAGAAGCCTTCGGAAAACTTCTTCAACAAGGTCATCTGCTAATAAGGACAGACAACACCACTGTCATGTGGTATATAAACAAACAAGGAGGCACTCACTCGTATCCCCTCTGCAGACTAACAATGACTCTTTGGGAAAAGTCCCTGAAACTGAACATCCATTTGCAATCCCAGTTTGTTCCGGGCAAGGACAATGTTCTGGCGGACAGGTTGAGCAGAAATTTCTTGGATCCACACGAATGGATGCTGCATCCACACATTTTCTCACAAATAACTGCATGGGGAAGACCGGACATAGATCTCTTTGCTTCTCATCTCAATCATCACCTGGACAGGTTCTGCTCAAGGACACACCATCCTCTAGCCTGGAGAATGGATGCTCTCTCCTTCAGCTGGAATACCCTAACAATTTGTGCATTCCCTCCTCTACCATTACTGACCAAGGTGTTACTGAAGATCAAAGCAGAACAACCAAAAGGAATCTTGATAGTTCCAGACTGGCCAAGGCAGCACTGGTATCCTTTGCTACTGAGCATAATTCGCACCAAACCGTGGCCCTTTCCTCAATGGCCTCTGCTCCTAACTCAGCACAATTACAGGACTGTTCATCAAAACCTGCAAACATTGCAGCTGACAGCTTGGAGGGTTCCATGACTATGACCCATGTCTCCCTCTCCGAAAAAGTTCAGGAAATCTTGCTGGAAGCACGCAGACCTTCCACCAGAAAAACCTATTCGGCCAAGTGGAAGAGATTCATCATCTGGAATGCCAAGAAGGGCCAGGATGCATCAGTGATGAGCATACCTCAGATATTAGAATACTTGACAGAAATGTTTCATAGTGGCCTCTCATATTCTTCCATTAAAATTCATGCTTCAGCAATCTCAGCAAATTACAACTGTGACCTACCTGTGTTTTCGCATCCCTTGCTAAGACAGTTTCTAAGAGGGATAAAGAATATCAAACCTCCCAGAAAACCACCAGTTCCTACATGGGACCTCAATTACGTCTTGGAAAAATTAACTCTTCCTCCTTTTGAACCAGCAGCATCTTCAGAAATGCAATTTCTCTCCTGGAAAACTGTCTTCCTGTTGGCAGTTACCTCAGCAAGAAGAGTCTCGGAGATACAGGCCCTCATGGCAGTACCTCCCTTTCTCATTTTTCATCAGGGCAGAGTTTCTCTAAGGACCAATCCTTCATTCATGCCAAAAGTGATATCCAGGGTGTCTCTAAATCAAGCAATCCACCTGCCTACTTTCTTTCCCAATCCTCAAAATAAAGGGGAAAAGCTGCTGCATACTTTGGACATACACAGACAATTACGCTACTACTTGGACAGAACAAAAGACCACCAGGAAGTCTGACCAACTATTTGTAGCCTATGCTGCTGGAGTGCAAGGAAAGGCAGTCTCCAAACAAACAATTTCAAAATAGATTGGACACTGCATCAGATTCTGTTACTCTTTCCATGGAAAAGGTGTGCCAGCCAATATTAGGCCACACTCAACCAGAGCTATAGCCACATCCACAGCCTTTCTAAGAGGAGTGGCTACAAAGGACATTCTAGAGGCTGCTACACGGAACTCTGTGCATACATTTACCAAACACAACAACCTGCCTTTATACTCCAGATCCCGAGCAGGCTTTGCTTCGGCAGTCCTGCAGGGCCTTTTAGCTACACCATCCCTTACTTAGATCCTACCACCCCCAGCTTGGCTATGGTATTCAACCCATATGTCAGGACTGCAGTTGCATTCTTGAAGGACATAGTACAGTTTTGTACCTACCATAAATGTAGATGTCCGATAGATATGCAACTGCAGTCAGGTTTTCCCTCCCTCCTACCCCTCTGCTTTTTTCCTTGGGTCCATTCCCCCTTTCCTATATTAGCTGGGGATATCTGTTATGGTGTATCTGTTTATTACTGTTGTGCATGTCTGGAATTTTTACTTATCCATTCACAAAATTTAGTCTTCCTTGGAGGGCACCTGGCATCTGGGGCAAGAAACACTGAAGAAGATGGCGTCGGCGGATGCCTTTATACCCCAGCCGCTCTGACGTCGGGGAGGAGGTGACATCAGCCGACGCCGGACCCAGACTTTGGAATCCGGCCGACCAAAGGGCTGCCTGAGGCAGGACAACCCATATGTCAGGACTGCAGTTGCATATCTATCGGACATCTACATTTATGGTAGGTACAAAACTGTACTTTCTGGCTCCTACCCAGTCATGTTAGGAAGCCCATCCATCTACTGCACCACCTTTAGCTGCACCTTCTCTGATCTGACCAGCTGTTTTAGAGTCCTTGAATCAGAACCTTACAGTCTGTCTGGCTGTGATCTGAAGATGCTTTTATCTTCATAGCTGAAGCTTTCTCTGAGTATACCAGCTCTGACTACTTTGGATCTGAATGATTCTCTGAGCTGAAGTGGACTTGTTGGATCTGAAGCATTGGAATTGACTCTGAAGTTTTTGGAGACACCTCTGCCTGTCAGAACCTCTGCATTGCACAGCTCAGCTCTGACTTCTGCCTCAGGGAGATTGCTCTTGGGGCAGAGTGAAGCAATGGTCCAGAAGCCTTCCTTCTCTGATCCGTTATCTTTCTCCCTGGAACAATCTGCCTTTGAGGTAGTGAAGAAAGTGTTTTCTGCTCCAGCAGGAATGATGGATCCAACCCCCTCTGATCTCCCACCTGGTTCCCAGATGTGTCTGCTCGTAGTGCCACATTATTCTATGCCAGAGGCAACCAGCTCAAGGCCCCCAGACCATCCAACAGGGTTTTACAATCTCTTCCGATACTTCACTGGAACATCCCATTGAGGAACTCCCTAGGAAGAGGAAGTGCAAGAGGAGGCACTTGCTCACAAGAGTCAATCACTGAGGATACTGATTTTGATGAAGGGAGAAGGGTCCACACAATCCCCTCCAGAAGCTGTCTCATTTGGAGACATTCTTGAGATCCTTAAGCAGAGAGGTGGCTGATCCTCCAGCAACCCTTCTTGAGAGGAGTCGGTATTTCTCGAACCCTTTGGAACTGGCCTGTCTACCTCCTGGGTTACTCTGCCCGCCAAGGAGCTCATTAATTTGGTCTAGAGACGGGCATGATGGAAGTAACCTAATTCAGTTGAGCCAATTCAGATCAGATTCGGTCTCCACCTATTGGGAAGGAATTCTGGAGTAAGGAGGTTTCTGTGGATGCTGTGGTTGTGGTGGCGGCGGCCACCAAGAAGGAACTTGCTAAACAAAGTTCCTCTGTCCATACCCCTAACAGGGAGTCTAGGGAGATGGATAAATTTGGGAAACGTGCGTATGCTTCAGCAACCTTTGCCTTTAGGTTGCTGAACTATTTGACACACTACCAGACTACAAGGGGACTTGACTAAGGAACTTTCAGAATCTCTTGTGGGGACCACAGCTGCTGAGGGCTTAGTCTTCTGTGGCCTGTCAGTTGGCTACCCTTTAATCTACTTCAAATTTGGCCATGAGACTTATCTCACATGCAGCTAAAGGTGCCTCAAGGTCAGCGGGTTCAGGCATTTCCATTAATAGGCATGCCTGGATGCACTTATGCATTTTTTCAGAGCCTCTCCAGTCCTTGTTAGTCCATGCACCCTGTGATGGCAATTTGTTGTTTGGCCCAAAAGTGAAGGACACACACTCTAGGTGTGAAGAAGATAGAAAGACCCTCTCTGCAGTGGGGTGTATGTTTTTTGACCCCTCAAAGATCTTTTTCTAGGAATCCATGGGGTGGATGAAAAATGTGCTTCAGGAAGTCCCAGAATCCTTTCCAGGATACATGTGGTGACAGTTCCCTTAGTATCAGATGGGGAACTCAAATGGATGATTCCACCCACGCAGCAGAAAAGGCCTGCAGAACCAAGGATCCAGAGATTCTTTTTCTGATGGACTCTATCAGCGCTCCTGAATGGAGCCCCAATTTTCCCCCTCTGGAGGTAATCAGGAGTCTACTATCCCTGCATTAGAGAGCCTGACTAGATATAACAAAAGATCTGATTTTTGTCCTTTTCATTCTTCCTCACCTATGGGTCTCTGATCCTATCCTCGGATCCAGCTCAGCCACATTTTCTAGTGTTTGGATTCCAATCTTCAGCTCCTCCCTCTTCCCATAGTACACCACACTGTCCCTGTCTCCTCAAATCTCGTTTGCTGCTGTACTTTTAAGGCAGAGGATTCCGTATCTTGAGCTGTAAGATGTTTTCTTGTTCTTTATCTAGTTTTTCATCTGTTATTTCTTTGTACTACTTTCCTCCCTCTGTGATTCTTTCTATACACAGTTAGATTGACTGTGGACATGGTACTAACCATAGTACTAACCGTAGTACTGTTTTCCATTCCTTTCTGGTTATCCTGGTACCAGGCATAACCCACCTTTCTACTCATGTCACTGAACAGTTTTTGTGTAATGTTCAGATTTTTACTTCATGCGTTTGGTCTGTTCCTCAGAGTTAGTTTGCTGACAAATCTCTGGGAATGAGCTCTGTAAATTATGACCTACATTGCAGTTTGACTTAATATATTTCAGGACGTGCATGCTAACACAAATCCTCTTGATCTGGCAACTTTGTTGTTAGGCTAACGTGGTATGTTTCCGCTGAATGCATTGATGTCCTTCAAGAATGCAACTGCAGTCATAACATGTGGGTTGTCCTGCCTCAGGCAGCCCTCGGTCGGCCGGATTCCAAAGTCTGGGTCCGACGTTGGCTGATGTCGCATTTCTCTCCGACGTCAGAGCGGCTGGAGTACATAAGCATCAGCCGACGCCATTTTCTTCAGTCTTTCTTGCCGTGTGGTGCCCGAAGCAGAAGCAGTTCGCAAGTGCCGGTCGGTCAGCTCTTGTATTCTTCGATTCCGAAGTCATCAAAAAAGCTAAGTACCCCATTGGGGACCTTTTCTTGCCTCAGCCGATGTCAGAAATTACTGAAAAAGTTAACAATTGTCTTTCTTGTGGTAAACAAATACCTCATAAGGATTTCCACTCTTACTGTCTTCCTTGCCTTGGCCCAGACCACGACGTCTCGGCCTGTGTAGCCTGTGCTCGCTTCAACAAGCGCACTCTCAGGCGCCGGGCGGAGTTCGCTGAAGATTTTTTCGGCGATAAATTTGCTTACACCATGCCGTCGGAACTTCAGACATCGCAAACTCCCAAGAAGCGAAAAGACCGGGACCGACATCCTCGGCCCGCGTCTACCTCCGACTCCACGCCAAAACCTAGCGCGAGTGCTCCGGTTCCCTCTGAGACGGTCTCTCCACCGCTCCGAACCGAAGACACCGCATTACCGACGACTCTGATTCCGGACATCACTCCGACACCAGTTATCGATTTTCCTCCGGATACCGAAACCGAGGAAATGCCCGAGACCATTGCTGTAGACAAGGTCACTCCTGCACGTGGAGCTGCCAGGCCTCCTATGGCCATGTCTATTAAGGCCTACACTAGGGCTAAGGCAGCCAGCAAAACAAAGCATCTTACTACTAAAACCTTACCTCAGCCTACTCCAGAGACACAAATTATGGCCATGGCTGCTGACTTAATTTCTATGATTAGAGGTTCACAGGCCCATCCTGAGAGAGGATCCCAGCCTCCTTCTGATAAAAGGCCCCGGGTTGAACCCTCTGACCCTACTCCTTCAGATGAAGATTCTGAGGGCTCTGTCCACTCTGATAGCCAGGAAGAGCTCTTCCAGACCTATGAGGACTCGGATGCAGAAGATTCTATCCCCTCGGCCTCCCCTCCTGAGGATATTTCTTTTGGGGATGTTCTGCATACCATGAGGGAACATTTCAAGTGGCAGGGACAGGATTATTCTGATTCCAGAAAACGCCTTAGGACTTTCCTTAAGAAGCCCCAGCACAGGCCCTTAGCTATTCCTCCTGTACTTGATGTTTTGGATGATTTATATTCTGACTCTAGTGCTACCCCTGATTCTCTTCCTCCTGCTCCAGCCAAGCCAGACAGGTATTACAGGGTCCCAGAATCTCATTCCCATTTATTCAGGGCCCATACTGCTGATTTGGAAACTATTTCACAGGGGCCTAAAGGAGTTTCCGCTTCCACCTCTAAAAATCCATTGCCCTCCAACAGGGAAGCTAGGTCTTTAGAGAGATGGGGTAAAAAGGTTTACACATCCACTACTTTGTCCATGAGAGCTTTGAATTGCCTTTTTCATATGTTACAATATCAGGATTTTCTGTTAGAAGATTTACAAAAAACATTGGCCACTCCTGATCCTTTGGACAGGAAGGCTTTGCAGGAAGCTATACATAACACTCAACAAGTAAGGAATCACTTCCTGCAGTGTGGATATGATGCACTGAAAGCTTCATGTAGGGCAGCTATGACAGGGGCAGTCATTCGTAGACATGCGTGGTTAAAAGAGCAATCTCTACCAGATCATGTAAAGGCAAAACTTCTGCATGCTCCTTTGGAAAAGAACAAGCTTTTTGGTGCTAATGCTAAGGATGTGTTAAAGACCATCGAAGAAAAAGCAAAATCAGTTCAGACGGTGAAAGATTTCCTCCAGGTTCAGTCCCCCAGATTCAGTAGGAATTGACCTTCAAAAAATTGGTCCTTTCCTAATCCAGAAAAGTTTCAAAGGGGTAAAAACAGACGTGGCCGAGGAAGAGGCCAATACAGAGGCCCTTACAGGGGACGACAATGGCAGCCAGGAAACCAAAGAAGTGACGCAGGGGTTTCACCTGCCCCACAGCCACAATCTCAATGACTTTCCTCTACTTCCGCCTACCAGGGAACAAATAGAAGCTCCCTTGGAAATTATCTCTGTTTGTAGAAAATTGGCACAGACTGACAAAGGACAAATGGATTTTGGACATTATAGACCGAGGGTACAGGTTCCACTTTCATACCTTGCCAAGAAAACAAGGCATGCCAAATCTACCACAAAACCAGAGGGCAGAGGCTATCAAGCAAATCACTCTGCTGACTCGGATGAAAGCAATAGAAAGAGTTCCACAACAAGAACAAGACCAGGGGTTTTACTCGAGACTGTTCCTTGTTCCAAGAAAAGAATCTCAATGGAGACCAATACTAGACTTGTCCGCATTAAACACCTTTCTCATAGCAACAAAGTTCAAAATGCTGACTCTACAGCAACTCCTTCCCATGCTGGGCAAGGGGTCTTGGCTGATTACTCTCGACCTCAAGGAGGCATACCTGCATGCCCCTATCAGACACAGCTACAGAAGATACCTCAGATTTCTTGCAGGGCCAGAGCATTATCAATTCTCAGCATTGCCATTTGGCTTATCTACTGCGCCCAGAGTATTCACAAAATGCCTGGCTTCAGTAATTGCTCATTGCAGGCTCCAGGGGATACAAATTTACCCGTACCTGGACGACTGCCTCATACAAGAGGACGACAAATTGATGTTGACAAGAAATTTGGACTATGTCATACGATTACTTCAAGCTCTGGGATACACAGTCAACTTCCAAAAGTCAAGACTGCAGCCATCCCAGCAAATAATCTTCTTAGGAGCCAAACTAGACACAGCCTCTCAAATGGCTTACCTGACAGAAGACAAGCAAGAGAAGTTAACTCATTACTTCAAAGGTTTAGCAAAACTTACCCAGATGACTGCAAGGAGATTCCTACAGGCCCTGGGTTACATGGCATCCTGCATTCTCCTGGTTCCATTAGCAAGACTACACGAGAAAGCTTCAATGGTACCTAAAAAACATTAGGTCTCAACACAGCAACAACTTGGAGACAATCATACCGTTCATTCCATGCCTACAAAAGGAATTCCTATGGTGGGCCTCGGTGAGCCAGGCAAACACAGGTATGTCATTCAAAAAACCACAGATAACACAGACCATGACCACAGACGCCTCAGACCTTGGATGGGGGGCGCACATGGAAGGCAGATGTATACAAGGACAATGGTCTCCAAAGGAAACACATCTGCATATAAACCAAAAGGAAATGCTGGCAGTAATGCATGCCATCCAGGCTTTTCAACACCAGCTTCAGCAAGGCCATTTACTGATATGGACAGACAATGCCACTGTGATGTGGTACATAAACAAGCAAGGGGGTACCCACTCTTACCCCCTTTGCAGACTGACAATGCATCTTTGGGAAAAATCACTGAGCCTAAACATCCAGTTACAATCCCAGTTTGTTCCAGGCAAAGACAATGTGTTGGTGGACAGCCTCAGCAGGAATTTCACAGATCCACACGAGTGGAGGTTACATCCGAAGGTCTTCACACAACTCACTTCGACATGGGGCAGGCCAGAAGTGGACCTATTTGCCTCTCACCTCAACCATCTTCTACCAAAATTCTGCACAAGGACATACCATCCAAAATCTCTCTTATTCAACTGGAACTTCCTAACAATCTATGCTTTTCCACCTCTGCCACTGATGACCTCAGTATTACTAAAGATCAAAGCAGAGAGACCCAAGGGAATCATAATAGCTCCGGACTGGCCAAGACAACACTGGTACCCACTACTACGGAGCATATGTCACACCAGGAGGTGGGCCCTTCCCCAATGGCCTCTACTTTTGACTCAACACAATTTCGAAACAGTGCATCCAAACCTTCAGACACTGCATCTAACAGCATGGGAGATCCCATAAATAACCTCAACCAATCTCTCTCCAAGGAAATTCAGCGGATACTAACAGAGGCTCGAAGACCATCCACCAGAAAGGTTTACTTAGCAAAGTGGAAAAGATTCAGCAATTGGAATACCAGCAAAGGACATGATGCATCATTGTTGAACATCCCACTCATCATGGAATATTTGGCAGATATGCTAAAGAACGGCCTCTCATATTCTTCATAAAGATACATGCATCAGCTATTTCAGCTAGATACAACACTGATCCTCCAGTTTTTTCACACCCTTTGCTAAGGCAATTCCTCAGGGGAATCCAGAACATTAAGCCACCAAGAAAGGCCCCAGTGCCAGCCTGGGACCTCAATTTTGTCTTAGAAAAACTGACTCTGCCTCCATTTGAACCAGCAGCTTTAGTTGACTTGCAATTTCTCTCATGGAAGACAGCTTTCCTGTTGGCAATTACCTCAGCAAGAAGGGTTTCGGAACTACAGGCCCTAATGGCAATACCACCGTTCATAATTTTTCACAGAGACAGGGTTTCATTAAGGACCAACCCTACTTTTATGCCAAAGGTGGTATCTAGGGTTTCTTTAAATCAAGCCATTCATCTGCCTGCTTTCTTCCCCAATCCTGAGAATAAGGGGGAAAGACTGTTGCATACCTTGGACATTCACAGACAACTTCGATACTACCTGGACAGAACCAAGGCCAGTAGGAAGTCTGAACAACTTTTGTAGCTTACGCCCTGCAGTCCAAGGAAAAGCAATTTCAAAACAGACTGTTTCAAAATGGATTGGACATTGCATCAGATTCTGTTATTCCTTTCATGGAAAGACTGTTCCAGCCAATGTCAGACCACATTCCACCAGAGCTACAGCCACCTCTACAGCATTCTTAAGAGGGGTGCCTACTAAGGACATTCTAGAAGCTGCTACATGGAGCTCCGTGCATACATTCTCCAAACACTACAATCTCCTCTATACTCCAGATCCAGAGCAGGCTGTGCTTCGGCAGTCCTGCAGCGGGTGATTGCCACACCATGGTTTGGCTAGAGCATGCCTCCTCCGCCAGCCAAGCTATGGTATTCTCCCCATGTTATGACTGCAGTTGCATTCTTGAAGGACATAGTACAGTTTTGTACCAACCATAAATGTAGATGTCCGATAGACATGCAACTGCAGTCAGATTTTCCCTCCTCCATACCCTCTATGCCTAGGGTCCACTCCTATCCCTGTTACTCTTAGCTGGGGATATCTGTTATGGTGTATTTGTTTTATTGCTCATTTATTTGTCTGGAATCCTGTTTTTGTCTTCCAATTTGATTACAGCCTTCCTTGGAGGGCACCTGGCATCTGGGACAAGAAACACTGAAGAAAATGGCGTCGGCTGATGCTTATGTACTCCAGCCGCTCTGACGTCGGAGAGAAATGCGACATCAGCCGCCGGACCCAGACTTTGGAATCCGGCCGACCGAGGGCTGCCTGAGGCAGGACAACCCACATGTTATGACTGCAGTTGCATGTCTATCGGACATCTACATTTATGGTAGGTACAAAACTGTACTTTTCTCATCGTCAATGTTGTTGACAGTTCTGCGACCATTTTTATGGCGGTCTTTTGTTTTAATGGCTCCTCTTCTTAGTATCCTTCAGTTTTCATGTGACTAGTTTGATGAATCCGTACTGTCTTACAGAAATTTTCTTTTCCTCTTGGCTTGCTTTTCTTGACCGTTATCTCTTTGGCTTGTCTGATTTTCCTTGGGACTGTCATTTTTTTAAACTGTGACACAGACCACTGTCAGCTCTTGTGGTCCTGCTTTGCTTCAGACCATTTTTTTTTGGTGGTGGTGGGGGGGGGGGGGTAGTCAAGGATGGTCTGCTTGACACTCTGTACAGATTTTCACAGTGCATCCACTTTTTTTTCCTCATGTTCTTGGTCTTTTCCTTATGGCATTTGTGGTTTTCTGGCAAATCATTCAGGATTGAAGTCACTAAATAATGACATACAGTTGAGTTTTCAGACTTATCATTCTGAAAGTGCATGCCAACACAAAATGTCTTATTCTAGCAACTTTCTTTGTTTGTGTGTGTAATATTTAAAACCTGTCCTTAAGAGATTAAGAGGTCAAATGGTCTGGAGTTTGCATTGCAGATCCTCAATTCATACAGAAGACTGCTAAACCAAGTAGATTAACTACTACTTCTGCCAGGTCTGACTAGGCAGCTCTAAACTTGGTGCTTGTAACATTGGGGACCAGTCGCTATGTGCATCTGCTGCTATTTCAAACTGTAAAAATCTTTCAGCTGGTTTCCTTCGGGGCTCAAACCTTGTTAAATGAAAAAAACATATCAGCATGTTACGAGAATTTTGGATCTCACTTCTCGGATCTGAAGCTGTCAGAGCCTCCGTCAGATTCTCAGTGCCTCTTGGATCTGACAGGTTAGGTTCCCTGAAGAGTTCCCGTTTGTTTGCCTATATTTGTTGGATCCAAACGCTTCGGATTCAAATGTATAACCTCCGCTGCAGGAGTACCACAGCAGACAGTACAGTTGCTGAAAATTCCTTGGATCATGGCAATTCCTTTCATCGGATCCAATTTATCCGATCTTTCTCTACCTATTCCTCCGGCCATAAGACTTTGATCCGATGGAAGCCAGGTATGAAGAAGCGCATTCTCTTTGTTTTGGATCCATCTTCCTCAGACCTGGCTCTCCCAGACTGGTGTGAGTTCTTCGGATCTGAAATGATCACTGGATCTGATGCTTTTTGTTTGTGATTTCTGAGCCAAACGGTTAGTCATACCTTTCAACTCTACAGATTTTTGCAGAATATCCAGACTTTTTGCCTCATATTTTTTTGGTCTGTTTTTCATTAAATGCTGGTTTTCTGGCGAATCATTAAAGATCGAAGTTGGAAAATAATGACAGACATTTGAGTTTCAGACTTCAGACCCTTCAGAAGCTTCATGCTAATGCAAAAACTGTTGTTCTTTCAACTTTCTAAGTTTGTAAGAGCAGTATTTAAAAAACTTTCCTATTTTCAGGCCTTTGCCCTACTTTTATTTATGGCTTTGTCTAGATTTCTTGTTCTAAGAGGTTAAGAGGTATGGTTGCAGTTTTCAGCAGATTGTCAAGTCTTTCCCTTTCTTTTCTGTCCCATGAAATTGTAGATTTCTGGCAAATCACTGATAAATCTTATGCACTAAAGTTGAAATATAATGCCATACATTTGAATATCAGAAAATGCTTGCTAATTTAATGGTCCCCGTCATCGAGCCTCCTTTGTTCTCTCGGGATCCTGAGCCTAGGCTCTGACAGGTATGTGTCCGTGTTTTCTGGGATTTGAGAATCCTTCAGATCCAAAAAAAAAAAAAAAAACAAACTTTTGGACACTGACTTCTCCTCAGATCCGACCTGTGTTTAAGTAGCAGATGTTCTTCATCTCACATTGCTGCAGTCCTAACACTTGGGTAGTCCGCTGTCCCTCGATCGGCCCGAATATCAGAGTATAAGGCTGACGTCGGTCAAGGCGCATTTGACTGACATCAGAACGTCAGGGTACAAATGCGCATGACCGACGTCATATCCTCAGTCTTTTTTGCCGCATGGTCCGATGCAGAAGCAGTGTTGCAAGTGCCGTTCGGCGTTCTGAAAGTTTTCGACCGAGTTTCAGACCGAGTCAGAGTTGGTTAAGTACCCGTTGGGAATATTTTGTTTTTCTTGCCTCAGTGGTTTACGGATGTCAGAAAAAGTGAATAACTGTATTTCTTGTGGGAAACAGATACCGCATAGGGATTACCATAATTTGTGTATACCTTGTTTGGGGCCTGAACACGACGTTGTTGGTTGTCGCTTTTGTGCTAGGTTCAATAAACGCACTATAAAGCGTAGGTTGGATTGTGCCAGGTTGGTCTTTGGGAAGCGGTGCAATTACAATATGCCGCCGGATGCTCCGGCGGCTTCTCAAAAAGCGCAAGGACAAGGCAGTTAAACCTAGGTTAGAGGAGTCGTCCAACCGACGCCGGTTCTTTAGACGCGTGGGTGGAACCGGTGGGTCCGACAGCGGCCTCTGGAGTCCCAGGGAGAACCTTTGATTTTACAGGATGTGGCCTCCCAGGAGGCAGGTCAGGCTGCAGGGGCTTCTCAGATAACTGTACTCCCCTCCCTTCCTAAGGGGTCTAGGCCCTCTCCCCTCCCTTCCTAAGGGGTCTAGGCCCTCTCTTTCTGCTTCCAAGGCTTCTCCTAGAGGCAGGTCTAGTTTAGCTTCTGTGGGTGTCACTCCTAGTTCTTCAAGTTCTGTGCCCAAGAAGCACATGCTTAAAATGGCAGAAGATTTAATTACTTTAATTAGAGGCTCTATGCCTCCTCCTGATAAGAGGCCTAGGATGGAACCAGTGTTGGGGGATTATGAGCAGGCTTCGGATGTGTCTGAGTCTTCGGCTGAAGACTTGCAGGAGTATTCTCATTATTCTGATTCTGATGTGGATGATTCTACTCCTTCTGCTTCTCCTCCTGAGGATTTTTCTTTTCAGAGACCCTTCACTCCATGAGAGAGCATTTTAAATGGGAAGGTCAGGACTTCTCTGATTCCAGGAAAAGGCTTCGGGAATTTTGTTTTACCCCAGCATAGGCCTTTGGCTATACCTCCTGTTCTGAATGTGGTGGAAGATGTGTTTGCAGAGGCTTCTCTTAATCCTGATTCTTTGCCTCCTGCTCCTGTAAAACCAGATAGGTATTACAGGGTGCCTGAAGCTCATAAGTATCTTTTTAAGAGTCCTAGGGCAGACCCAGAAACTGTTAGCCAGGGGCCTAAGGGTGTTAAGGCTTCTGTTGTTAAGAATCCGGTTCCTGCAGATAAAGAGGCCAGGGCCTTGGATAGATGGGGAAAGAAAGTTTATACTTCTTCCACTCTTGCCATGAGAGCTTTGAATTGCCAGTTTCACATGTTGAAATATCAAAATTATCTTCTTTCACAGTTGAAATCTAAGGTTGATGCTCTGGCGGAAGGTATTGATTGTAAAGAGTTGCAAGATTTAGTGCATGTTTCTGAACAGGTGGGTAAGCATTCTTTGCAATGTGGTTTTGATGCTGTACAAGCCTCGTCTAGGGTGGCTGCAACTGGGTCAGTTCTTCGCAGGCATGCCTGGCTGAGGGATCAGAATTTATCTGACCATGTTAAAACTAGGATTTTGGATGCCCTTTGCAATCTGATGTCTTGTTTGGTTCTCCTGTTGAGGCAGTTTTGAAGAAAATGGAGGACAAGGCTAAGTCTATGCAGACTGTTAAAGATTTTTTGCAGGTTCAGCCTCCAAAGTTTAGTAGAAATTGGCCTACTAAGGGGTGGACGTATCCTTCTTATGATTCCCAGTCTAGGGGTAGATCTAGACGTGGCAGGGGCAGAGGTCAGGGCTCTTTCAGGCCTAGAGCAGGGAGTTCTCCTGCACAGTCTTCGGTGAGGGCAGGGGTCAGTCCTTTCGTAAACAGACCCAATGACCTACCTTTTCAGCTGCCAGAACCTTCTCGCCTGGCAGCACCTTTGGGAGGAAGGTTGGCACTTTTCAAAGAAAATTGGAGTTTGATTACCCAAGACAGATGGGTATTGGATATCATACATCACGGTTACAGGTTTTATTTCCATACCTTGCCTCCTTTCAAAGGCATGCCAGACATTCCTCCTCAACAAAGAATAGAGGCTCACAAGCAAATTTCTCTGTTACTCCAAATAGGGGCCATACAGCGGTTCCTATGCCAGATAGGGGCCTTGGATTTTATTCTCGCCTGTTCCTTGTACCTTAATTGGGGAACACGTGGAGACCAATTTTGGATTTATCTATCCTCAACACTTATCTGGACATTCCCAAGTTCAAGATGTTGACGTTACAACAGCTTTTACCTCTGCTGGGCAAGGATCACTGGATGGTAACTTTGGATCTCAAGGAGGCTTACCTTCATGTTCCTATCAGGCTAAGTTGCAGGAAGTATCTGTGTTTTCGGACTGGGACTTCTCACTATCAGTTCTCTGCATTGCCCTTTGGCTTATCTACTGCGCCCAGAGTATTTACGAAAATTCTGGCTCCAGTGATAGCTTTCTTCAGGTTGAAAGGAATACAAATCTATCCTTATTTGGACGATTGCCTGATTCTGGCTCAAGGAAGAGAAGAGCTTCTTCGTCATTTGGAGTATGTAATAGCAGTGCTAAGATGCCTGGGGTATTCTGTGAACGAAATAAAGTCCAGTCTAGTACCCTCTCAAGACATGTGCTTTCTGGGTGTGAGACTGAATACAGCATCCCAGATGGCCTTTCTAACCCCGGACAAACAAAAGAATCTTTCCGTTTACTTCCATCATCTATCTCTTCAGTCCGGGCTGACTGCAAGGACAGTCCTTCAAGCCTTAGGGTTCATGGCATCTTGTATTCTGGTGCTTCCCAATGCCAAACTGCATATGAGGAAGTTGCAATGGTATCTCAAAAATGTATGGACACAGCACTGCCAGGATCTGGACACTGTCATTCCAATAATACCTTGCATTCAAAAGGAATTTTTGTGGTGGGCTCAGGAATGTCACCTAAACAAGGGACTCTCTGTGACCCGGCCAGAGGCGAGTCAGATTTTAACGACAGATGCCTCGGACAAAGCTTGGGGAGCTCATCTAAACGGAAAGTGGATACAAGACAAGTGGCCTGTCAGACTACAGCATCTACATATCAACTTGAAGGAGATGTTAGCAGTCCAGTTTGCATTAATAGCTTTCAAGGATTTACTTCTTCCAGGGCAGGTGTTGATTCTAGCAGACAACACAACTGTCATGTGGTACATCAACAAGCAAGGGGGAACACATTCTTATCCTCTATGCAGGCAAGCAATGATTTTGTGGGAGATTGCTCTCAGTTTACAACTAAGTCTTCAGGCAAGGTTTCTGCCGGGAGCACAGAACTCCTTAGCAGATGTGTTAAGCAGACAAATCATGGATCCCCACGAGTGGAAACTGGATCTTCATGTATTTCAGAAATTGACAGTGTCCTGGGGAACTCCAGACATAGATCTGTTCGCTTCTCCACTAAACCACCAGCTGCCAAAGTTTTGCACAAAGAGGTTTCATCCCACAGCTTGGAAAGTGGATGCTCTTTCTTTCAGTTGGAAAAATCTTCATGTGTGTGCCTTTCCACCTCTGCCTCTCCTCCCAAAGGTACTTCTGAAGGTCAGACAGGACAAGCCAAGGATGATTTTGATAGCTCCAGATTGGCCTCGACAGCACTGGTACCCATTACTGAGAAGTCTAGTACGGAAGCCTCCATGGCCTTTGCCTTTGATTCCACATCTGTTGTCCCAGGAGGACAGTCATTTGCTCAATGTCAAACTTCACTCTCTTCACCTAACAGCATGGCATATTCTGTTTTAAACCATAGAGGGTCTCAACTTCCACAACAAGTGTTGAATGTGATTTTGGAAGCTAGAAGGCCTAGTACAAGGAAAGTGTACGCAGATAAATGGAAGAGATTTTTGTTTTGGAGTGCAGCTAAGGATTTGGATGTTTCTGAGCCTGATTTAAGTGTGGCTCTTCAATATCTTACGGAGTTGTTAGACAAAGGTTTGTCCTTCTCTTCTATTAAGATTCATGCTGCAGCGATTTCAGCTCACTACGACTGTGACCCACCATTGTTTTCTCATCCTTTGTTCAGGCAATTTCTTAGAGGGGCAAAGAATATAAGACCCCCACGAGCTCCTACTCCTGCTTGGGATCTCAATTTTGTGTTGGAGAAACTCACTCTACAACCTTTTGAGCCTGCAGCTACTGCTGAGTTGAAATATTTGTCATGGAAGACTGCTTTTTTGTTGGCCATTACCTCTGCAAGAAGGGTTTCTGAATTGCAGGCCCTTATGGCAGTTGAGCCTTTCTTAATTTTCCATAAGGATAGGGTATCTTTACGTACTAACCCTTCCTTTATGCCTAAAGTGGTTTCTAGTGTGGCTTTAAACCAAACTATTCATTTGCCTACTTTTATGCAAATCCCCAAAATAAAGGGGAAAAGATTTTATGACTTTAGATGTACACAGGCAGTTGCGATATTATTTGGACAGAACTAAAGGGTTCAGACAATCTCAGCAGCTATTAGTTTCTTTTGCTTTGTGCTCTCTGGGCAAGCCCGTGTCAAAACAAACTATTTCTAAGTGGATTGGATTTTGCATTGCTTTCTGTTATTCCCATCATGGCAAAGAGATTCCAGCTGGGATTAGGCCTCATTCCACTAGGGCTACTGCCACTTCAACAGCTTTTTTGAGGGGGGTGGCAACTAAGGATATTCTGGAGGCAGCCACTTGGAGTTCAGTGCATACCTTTTCTAGGCATTACCACCTTCCACTATACTCTAAATCCAGGGCGGGTTTTGCCACTGCTGTGTTGCAGGGCATTTTAGCAGGTCCTGCTTCATTATAGTTTAGCCATCCTCCCTTACCTCTGCTTTGGGATTCTACCCAAGTGTTAGGACTGCAGCAATGTGAGATGAAGAACATAGTACAGTTTTGTACCTACCATAAATGTAGATGTTCGAAGATCCACATTGCTGCAGTCCAATTTACCCTCCCTCCTTCCCCTCTGTTGTTTGAGGTGGTTGTGTGGGTTGGGTGATCCATTTGAGGTGTATTGTGTATATTGTATATAGTGTATATATTGTACATATTTTTGGTGTTAGGCTGGTTGGTGGTTTAGTTGTTGTCTATGGGTTTGACCTTTCTTTTTAGGGTCTTCTGACATCTGGGGCAAGAAAAGACTGAGGATATGACGTCGGTCATGCGCATTTGTACCCTGACGTTCTGATGTCAGTCAAATGCGCCTTGACCGACGTCAGCCTTATACTCTGATATTCGGGCCGATCGAGGGACAGCGGACTACCCAAGTGTTAGGACTGCAGCAATGTGGATCTTTGAACATCTACATTTATGGCAGGTACAAAACTGTACTTTTCTTTCTCAGATCCTATGCCTGGGATCCAACAGGCAGTGGTCAGCCACTTCTCAGATCTACCCCCCCCTTTCTGATATGAGCTGTTGACCCACTGCAGTTTCAGTCAAAACTTCTTTGGTCCCCAGACTTGGCATCTAACAAGCAAGTCTAGAGTAATTTGCAAATCTGCACCCTTTTGGGTTTTGAACTTTTGAGCCAGTGCATTGTCACCCTGGATGGTCACAGTTCAGTCCAACCTACTGCTTCTGCACTAGGATGATTGGATACATCCTGCACGCTTTCAGGATACATACTATTACGTCAAATTATACAGGCGCTTCAGAAAATATCTTCTCTTCCAGCTGGTAGCCAGTCACATACCATTTCAGAGTTCTGCCTTTCAGACTCACCACAGCCCCCGGAATGCTTTTCCATATGCATGCCATTAGTGATTGTTCACCTGAGGCTTGAAAGCTTTCAGGTGTTTCCATATCAGAATGTCTGCCCCCTCCCCCCCACTGTTCCAACCAGGTATAAACTGTTATAAGCCAGGAATTACCTATTTCAAATCTCCAGATTCTGGGGCATTGCTATAAATCTGGCATAATCTAATCTATCCCCCATACAAAATTCAGAATTCTTAACTCCTCATTTAAATATCACAAACCAGAGAGCTTCTTTGGTTCTTCACCTCTCTCAGAAATTGTGTGGCACTTGATGTCACTTCAGTCCCCCTACAGCAAGATTAATTCTGCAAGATCAGGGTTCTGTTTCTTCTCTACCTTCATCTGTTCCTATAAAACCAATTTACAAATGTTTTCATTGCTAATGGACCCAGTCAGATGATGTCTTCCTAGGCAGAATGCCCCCCCCCCCCCCCACACACACACACACACACACACACACACACACACACACACACACACACACAGTAACCATGGAAGTTTCCTATCTACAGTAGGGGGAGGGTGGCTTTTTAAGTGAAAGACCGTCCTAAGCCTATGGCCTTCTCTGAAGACCAGGTTGCATATCAACGTCCTAGCGATGAGAACTGTCCTACTCGCGTGAAAATCCTTCCAGGATGTTCTCCTTGTAAGGATTACTGAAAGGCACACATACAACATGTCAGTAATGTAGTATGTCAGAAAACAAGGAGAAATCTGTTCTTACACTTCGTAGAGAAAGGCCATGAGAGTTTAGGAATGGGCTATTTCTGCAAACCGCTTTCTAATTACTACACCATTCAAGGGTTTGGGATCTCTCTCTGGATGTTCTTAGTGTTTCACTGTTGCAGTCATTACATTTGGGTAATCTGCTGGCAGGTTGCCCTCAGTAAGCCTGAATTCCAAAGTCTTTGGTCCTGCGTCGGTTGCTGTCTTCTCTTCCATGACGTCAGGTCGTCAGGGGTATAAAACATGTAGCAGACGCCATTTTCTTTAGTCTTTCTTGCCGCGCAGTGCCCGAAGCAGAAGCATTTCGTAAGTGCTGGTCGGCCGACTACTGAAATATTCGAGTTTGAATTTCAGAACTGAAGTCTTCACTAAAGCTAAGTACCCCGTTGGGGAAACTTTTTTTTTTCTTGCTCCTTATCGATGTCAGAAAAAGTTAATAATTGTATTACTTGTGGGAAGCAAATACCTCATAAGGATTTCCATTTATACTGTATTCCTTGCCTAGGTCCTGATCACAACGTGTCTGGCTGTCTGTTTTGTGCTAGATTTAACCAACACACTGTTAAGCGTCGGTATATTTTTGCATCAAAGTATTTTGGAAACAGATTTAACTACCCAGAAATGTCATCGGATAACAATCCAACTACCGGAGTACATAAAAATGCAAAGAAAAGGACAGAGAAAGGCAGTAGAGATCCAAAACTGATGACGAAGCTTCTAAGCCAGTTGCCGGTACTCAGTGAGGTGCTTTTGCAGCCCCTGATGCCCGCTACCTTCGAGTCACAGGCCTCTACCAGCACCCACGTGGAGTCTGGCATGCCGCAAGATACTCAAGGTATTGGACCAATGGATGCGTCTCCCTCGGATGGGTCCAGAGCTGCTGAGCAGGCACCGGCTTCTGAGGGTGTATTCAGGCCTCAACATTTGTATATCAAACCGACGACAGCTGCAAAACCAAAGACGAAAGCAACTTCTAAAACTAAAAAAACTGCCGCGTGAGCCACATGCACAGGCCTCTATGCCCAAAAAACAGATGATCAAAATGGCTGAAGACCTCATTACCGTGATCAGGGGTACCCATCCCCCCCCCCCCCCCCCCCAGATAAGAGAGGCCTAGGCAAGACACGGATTATGAATCTTCAGATCAGGTTTCTACTTCTTCTGATTCCTCTTCTGATCACAAATTATCTATACCTCCCTATGAGGATTCTGGTACAGAGGAATCTATACCATCTGCATCTCCTCCTGAGGATTATTCATTTGGAGAAACCTTGCATACTTTGAGGGAACATTTACACTGGGAGAGTCAAGACTTCTCAGAATCAAAAAAGAGGCTCAGGGATTTCCTTCTCCCTCAGCACAGGCCTTTAGCCATTCCCCGTTTTAGACATTGTGGATGATGTGTTTTCGGAGTCAAGCTTGACCCCTGACTCCTTACCTCCGGCTCCCAGTAAGCCTGACTGATATTACAGGGTCCCTGACTCTCATAAATTTTTATTTAGAAACCCTGCTGCTGATCCTGATACTATTTCACAGGGTCCAAAGGGAGTTAAGGCCTCAACGGCAAAAAACCCTACCCCCCTCTGACAGATTCAAGGGCACTGGACAGATGGGGAAAAAAGGTTTATACATCTGCAACCGTGGCAATCGGGGCCTTAAACTGTCAATTTCATATGCTTAAGTGCCAGCAACATGTTATGGGATTGCTGAAACAGAAAATGATGTTGATTTCAGAATGTGCAGAAAATAAAGAATTGCAGGAATTATTGCATGCAGCTGAACAGGTTGGAAAGCATACTTTGCAATGTGGTTTTGACTCCTCAGAGGCCTCATGCAGGGCTGCAGTTACTGGATCTGTGATTAGGAGGCATGCCTGGTTAAAGGAACAGAATTTGCCTGATCATGTTAAAGCTAAATTGCTAGATGCACCTTTACAGCATGATTCTCTGTTTGGTATTAAGGCAGAAGAGGTTTTTAAGAAAATGGAAGACAAAGCTAAGTCTATGCAAACTGTTAAAGACTTCTTACAAGTGCAGCCACCTAGATTCAGTAGACACTGGCCTAAAAAAATTGGTCCTTTCCTGTGTCAGACAGAGCTCAAAGGGGCAAATCCAGACACCCTAAGAGTTCCAGATACCAGGCGCACGATTCATACAGGTCAATGCAATGGGGCGCTTCTACCTCCAAATCTGGAGGAGATAAAGTGCAAACTTACAGAAAACAATCCCAATGACTTCTCTCTGCCTACACCAAGCACTTATCTTTTGGCAGCACCCATACGGGGAAAGTTGGCACTTTTTTGCTCAAAATTGGCAAGTTAATAACCCAAGACAAGTGGGTACTAAACGTAGATAGGGATACAGATTCCATTTCCACACTGCCAATGGCAAATGGTTGGCCAGATCTGCCAAAAAATCAATGGGCAGAGGCACAGGAACAGGTTACGTCTCTCATGGATATGGGGGCCATTCAGCCAGTACCAGAACAGGAAAAAGGACAAGGTCTTTACTCGACTGTTCTTGATACCCAGAAAGGACAAAGTCTGGCAGCCAATACTGGATTTATCGATTTTGAACACATACCTGGACATTCCAAAATTCAAAATGCTAACTTTGCAGCAGCTTCTGCCCATGCTGGGCAAGAATGCTTGGCTAGTGACATTAGACCTAAGAGGCATACCTGCATGTCCCAATAAGACAGTCATGCAGAAGATACCTCAGATTCAAGGCTGGCTTAATGCATTACCAATTCTCTGCACTGCCCTTTGGCTTATCTACTGCACCCAGGGTCTTTACAAAGTGCCTGGCACCAGTAATTGCATTTTGCATACAAAGTGCCTGGCACCAGTAATTACATTTTGCAGACAAAGTATACAAATATATCCTTACTTAGACGACTGTCTCATTCAAGCAGAGAACAAGGACATTCTTCTTCGACACCTGGCGTTTGTGAAAAGGCTTCTAACATGCCTAGGGTACACAATGAACAAAAAGAAATCACAACTGGTGCCCTCTCAAAAGATAACATTGCTGGGTGCAAGCTTGAATACAACTGCCCAGATGGCTTACCTCACGCCAGACGAGCAAAGGCAACTGACTAACTTCAAACTGATGGCAACAAAAACCCAGTTATCTGCAAGACAAATTCTGCAGGCTCTGGGCTTCATGGCATCCTGCATCCTACTGATTCCATATGCAAGACTGCATATGAGGAAACTTCCATGATACCTGAAAAGTTTATGGAGTCAAAAGTCTCAGTCTGGAAGCAATGATTCCTCTCATTCCCTGCCTACAACAGGAGTTTCTGTGGTGGGCAAAGGCATGTCACCAAAACATGGGACTGGCCTTCACTCTCCCCCCTGCCAGCCAAACCTTAACAACAGACTCATCGGATTATGCATGGGGGGCCCACATGGCAGGAAGATGCATTCAGGGCATATGGACCCCAAAACAAATGCATCTACATATCAACCAGAAAGAGATGCTAGCTGTTCAAAATGCCCTAACAGCCTTCAAGGACTTACTTCATCCAGGACAACTACTGATAAAGACGGACAACACCACAGTCATGTGGTATATAAACAAGCAAGGGGGCACACACTCATACCTCCCTTTGCTGATTAGCCATGGCACTGTGGGACACAGCTTTGACCTACCAAACATGTCTTCAAGCTCAATTCCTGCCAGGAAAACAAAATACACTGGCAGATGATTTAAGCAGAAACCTTATGGATCCTCACGAGTGGAAACTAAATCCACAAGTCTTCAGCATGATAACAGAGAAATGAGGGAGCCCAGACATAGATATATTTGCCTCTCCTCAAAATCATCAATTGAAAAGATTCTGCACAAGGACTTATCACAGACAAGCATGGAAAGTGGACGCCCTATCCTTAAGTTGGAAAAACCTATCAGTTTATGCCTTTCCTCCTCTGCCTCCTCCCCAAGGTCTTCCTAAAAGTCAGACGAGAAACCAAAGATGATACTAATTGCCCCGGTTTGGCCCCGCCAGTACTGGTACCCAATCCTAAGGAACCTGTCTCAATACCCAGCTTGGACCTTGAGACCTCAACTACTGTCCCTGCAAAACAATCTGATCCTGCACAATCAACTACAGACACTGAACCTGGTAGCATGGCTGATCATGTAGTTATACAAACAACACCTCTCAATAAAGCTGTGATGGATTTCATTTTGGAAGCCAGAAGGCCTAGTACTAGAAGATTTTATGCTGACAAATGGAAGAGATTCTGTGCTTGGAATCGAGCACAAGGAACTAATAATAGCAGAACCAAATATTCCTCAGATATTACAAAACTAAACTGAGATGCTTGACAAAGGCCTATCTTTCTCATCAATTAAAATCCATGCCTCTGCCATTTCAGCTCATTACAATACAGAGCCACCAGTCTTTTCTCATCCTTTACTAAAGCAGTATCTTAGAGGATCCAAAAATGTAAGGCCTCCTAGAAGATCACCATTACCTGCATGGGACCTCAATTATGTGTTGGGAAAAGCTCACCCTGCCTCCATTTGAACCAGCTGCTACCGCTGATATAAAGTTCTTGTCATGGAAAACAGCTCTGCTACTAGCAATTACTTCAGCAAGAAGAGTTTCAGAGCTGAAGGCCTTCATGGTTGTAGAGCATTTTATCATATTTTACCCAGACATGGTGTCTCTGTGGACAAATCCTACTTTTATGCCTAAAGTGGTTTCCAGTGTGGCTCTTAACCAAACAATTCATCTGCCAACCTTTTATCCAAATCCGCAGAACAAGGGGGAGAGAATTCTGCATTCCCTGGACGTGCACAAACAGCTAAGATTCTACTTGAGCAGGGCTAAAGGTCTAAGAAAAACTGAGCAATTACTAGTGTCATGTGCTGCAGGATCAGAAGGAAAGGTTATTTCTAAGCAGACAGTTTCAAAGTGGATAAGCCACTGCATCCGTTTCTGCTACTTACACCATGGTAAACCTGTGCCCAAGGGCATTAGGTCTCATTCCACCAGAGCTGCAGCTACTTCAGCAGCCTTTCTCAGAGGAGTACCAACCAAAGACATTCTAGAGGCTGCTACTTGGAGTTCTGTTCACACCTTTACAAAGTATTATTTGCCTCTACTCTAAGTCCAGGGCAGGCTTTGCCACTGCTGTGCTGCAGGGCCTTATAGCTGCACCTAATGCTATTTAGCTCCAGCCTCCCAACCATAGCTTTGGAATTCTACCCAAATGTAATGACTGCAACAGTGAAACACTAAGAACATAGTACAGTTGTGTACACTTACCATAAATGTAGATGTTCGAGTGTATTCACTGTTGCAGTCCAGGTTACCCTCCCGCCATCCCCCTGTCATTCTGGAGTTTCTTTCCTTCTCTATCTTCTACAACCTATGTGGTGTATTTGCTTGTAGATGAAGGTAAAGTTTATGTGTGTGTGTGTGTGTGTGTGTGTGTGTGTGTGTGTGTGTGTGTGTGTGTGTGTGTGTGTGTATATATGTATATATATATATATATATATATATATATATATATATATATATATATATATATATATATGTGTGTATATATATATATATATATATATATGTGTGTGTGTGTATGTGTATATATATATATATATGTATATATATATATATATATATAAAATTTTTGTTTTGCTACCTTTTTGGGGGCACCTAAACATCGGGGGCAAGAAAAACTAAAGAAAATGGCGTCTGCTACATGTTTTATACCCCTTACGACCTGACGTCATGGAAGAGAAGACAGCAACCGATGCAGTACCCAAGATTTTGGAATTCAGGCCAACTGAGGGCAACCTGCCAGCAGATTACCCAAATGTAATGACTGCAACAGTGAATACACTCTAACATCTACATTTATGGTAAGTGTACACAACTGTACTATCTCCCCTTTCCCCTGTAGAGATCAAATATCTCATTTTCAAATTTTCTAGTTAACCATATGATGTTCTATTCTCATGTTGCAGTATTTGCCTCAGTTGACCTGAATGTCTGGCTCATCTACCAAAGCTTAAGCCTGGTTGCTGTCTGATACATGGGGTGTCACACGTGGGGCCATAAATTGTGGGTCATAAATGTGACATCCACAAGCACAGATCTGTGAACGTCACTGCTGCATTCGAATGTCAGCTTGCTTGTTCTGCTTTGTGTTATGGAAGTCGTTAAAGATAAGTACCCTGTTGGGGAGTCCTCTTTAGTTTTGATAGAGCTTAGGTTGCTGTTTGTCCCTTAATAGCCGATGTCATCTAGGAAGGGAAAATTTAAGTGCGGTGGGCAAATTCCACACAAAGATACACACGACCTCTGCTTATTCTGCTAAGGCCCATCCCTCAACCATACGACCTGTAATATTTGTCAGTCATTTGTCCCTAAGACCTTGCATAGCCATCTGACAGTCCTTAAATTGTTAGTTGAGAACTGACTAAAACGCCTGCCCCTAAGCTTGAATCCTGAACTAGCTATCGAGGTGGAGCCGCCTTAAAAGAACGCCAAGGTCTCAAGGCCTGCTGCTGCTCCTCCAACTTCGAACATCCTGCCAGCTACCAGCCTAGGGGCTGAGATGTCCGGAAGAACTGGTGACTTCGGAGAGTACCATGTCAGAAGCCGCCCTAACATCTCTAGTTGGCATGTGTGCAGAGGTTTCTGCAAAGTCGGCCTCTGCCAATGTTGAGGGGGAACCGTGCTTACCCGGATAGCCGCCTTTGGTTTCCTAACAAGGCACCTTGGCCCCTGGCCCTGATGCCTGACTCTAGGCCTTTGGCCTCTCAAACTATTCCTAAGACCCCTTCTCTTAAGAAAAAAACAAACAAAAAAAAAAGCATTTATCTGCCTCATTGGATGTCCAGCCACACTGGCAAACTTTTTCCCAGTCACTTTTTCAGGCCTTTATGGCCCTGAGGCCTACAACCTCACATATTCCTGCTCTGCCTACCCTTGGTCCCAGGCCTGCCTCTGCCACTTCCATCCCTCTTCCTCAAACTCGGGAGAAAGACTCCTTTTCCTCCTCCTCCTCCTCTGATGAGTCTCTCACTTATACCTCTTAGCTGGCCTCTCCCTTGGAATACTGCTCTCCAGATGAGGACTTCTTGGAGGGACACTCCCCACCAGAAGATATTACCTTTGGGGACACTCCCCACCAGAAGATATTACCTTTGGGAAAACTATCTGCAAAATGAAAGAATACTTCAAGTGGGACTCCACCTAAATGACTGAGGTACAGAAAAGATATTTGGAGCTTCTCCAAATGGAGTCTCCCTCTTCCTCTGCTATCTCCCCTGTGATTCCAGCTTCCCTGGATGCCATTGCTTCTGCATCCAAGACCCCAGAATCCCAACCTCCGGCCCCCAAAAGGCCCGATGGGTTCTATGAAGTGCCTGATGATCACAAGTACCTCATCAAGCCACCCATGGCAGACCCAGCTGTCATTGCAGTGGCACCAGACAAGCAATCCAATCAGATTCCTTCCTCTTCACTGCTGCCATCAGATAAGGACTGTAAGGAGATGGATAGCTGGGGAAACAAGATCTACACTCCCTCTACCCTGGCTTTTAGGGCCATTAATTACCAGACTTGCATGGTAAAGTATGCTCTAGATTTGGTTTCCCAGAGGCATCTACATTGCTCTCTTATGCTTTATTCCCTTAGAAAGCCTCAAGTGGTCTCTAAGCTTTCCTGAGCAGCACAGGTAGCCAGGCGTCCCATAAAATGTAGCTACAATGCTGCCGAAGCCTCAGCTAGATCAACTGCATCTGCCTCTGTATTACGCAGATACTCCTGGCTCTAACTTCAACCCCTCACTGATGACTTCAAGAACAAGATCCTGGATGCTGCCCTGGACATCCAGTTACTCTTTGACAAGCAATCTGCTGAGCTATTCAAAAGTTTGCAGGAGAAAAGCAAGGAACTGCAGGACTTAAAGCATCGTCTGGTATCCCCAGTTCCAAAATTCTACAGGAACTACCCTACCAAACTTAGCTTTGTTAGGATGGCACCTGCTCCTTCCACTTCTTCCTCAAAGCATAAAAAAGAAACTAGGAGACCCTCATAACCTAGGACTACTCCCTCCCAATCTACCCCCAGGCAGCCCTTTCCAGACAGACCAAACAATGCATGACTGCATAAATCCCTTCACCATCTCCCTGTCTACACGCCTTTCTCACTGTCTTCCCCTATGGCAATACATCACTTTAGACTGCTGGGTCTTATTAGTGGAAAAAGGGTACTTTATGACCTGGCAAGAAAAGCCGTTACCAAAAGGTATACCCCTACCTCCAAAAAACTAAATTTGTCCGATACCCCAAGTCATCCAGGTTTTATTACCTCAGGGCACCATAGAGAGGATTCCAACAGGACAAGAGGGTCAGGGGTTTTACTCCAGGCTCTTCCTAGTACCCAAAAAGGAGGACATATGGAGGCTTATACTGGACCTATCCCTGTTAAACCCTTTCCTGCATGTACCCTCCTTCCACATGCTACCCCTACAAAACCTTCTTCCACTTTTGACATTTTCATGGCCACGTTGGGCCTGAAGGAGGCTGGTCTTCATATCCCCATTCACCCAGATTTCAGGAGATTTCTTTGTTTTGCTGTGCCATCCTCGCCCTATCAATTTACTACCTTGCCCTTTGGTTTGTCTATAGCACCAAGAGATTTCACATTGCAGAACAAAAGGCATTCAAATCTACCCTAACCTAGACGACTTGTTCTACCAAGTACTGTAAACTGGATAACCTCTCTAGAGCCAGAGCAGGATTTGCAAGCACCATCCTCCATGGATTCCTAGAGACTGCTACCTCTTCCTCCACCCCTTTATCTACATAAGCTGTGGTACTTTCCCACATGTGAGAATACTGCATCATGTGAATAGGAGAACATAGAATAGTTTGTGTAGAATCTTACCGTAACCAGAGATGTCATTTTCTTCCATGTTGCAGTATTCCTTCCCTCCCCCCTACCCCCCCAGAAGGCCTTTTCTCTGTCTGGATGGCATCCTTCCTTTATCCTTATACTATTGTCTAACTGGGCAGTCAGTTCTGTGGTCTGTGCATGCAGACGTCACACTTATGGCCCTGTGTGTGATGTCCTATGCACCAGACAACAACCAGGCTTAAGCTTTGGTAGATGAACCGGATGTTTGGGTCGCCTGAGGCAGACAATCCCACATGTGAAAATACTGCAACATGGAAGGGAAGGACATCTATGGCTATGGTAAGATTTTTACACAACTATTTTTTTTCTCCAAATCTAATCATAATGCTTGGTCCAGCTGAATTTCCCTTGTTCAGGGTTTCTTTTTCTCTCTCCCCTCTATTTTATGGTTCCTCTGAAATGTCCTTCAGGATTTCTGGCACTTATTTTCCATCTACTGTCTCACCTTGGAGTGATATAATATTTTTTCCATATCATCCAGCCAACCATATGGTTTACCCTTTTCCATTGACAGTATTATAGTTTAACCAAGTTTTCCCTGATGTCCTTCTGTTTATATGCGGCAGTATTCATCACATATGGGAGTTTGCCTCCGGCTAACTCATATGTCCGGCCAGTGTGCAAAAGTCTACATGCTCTTGCTAGGTATGTGTGACACCGCCCATCCTCTCGCATATGTCTGTCATAAAGGGATGTTGGTATAAAGAGGACGTTAGCACGCACCAACCTCAGAACTTTTTTGCTGCCTGTCTGATTGCCTGCTCCAGACATTTGCAACCCAGATTAGTGTTGAAGCGTGGTTCATTTAAGTACCACACTGTTTTTTTTTTTTTTTTTTTCCCATTTCTAATTTCCTTACTTTTTGCTTCTGTTTATTTGTGGGGTGATTTCATGTCAGCTAGGAAGGGCAAGTGCCATTGTGGAAGGCAGATTCCACATAGATGCCCACAACCTGTGTTTGTTGCGTCTAGGCCCAGACCACGACCATACCAATTATGATATTTGTAAATCGTTCCTCCCCAAAACTCTAAGGAGCTGTTTAGCTTTGCTTAAGTTGTACTTGGAGAACCAGCATATTAAGTGTCTGGCACGGGAGATGGAGGTGATGTCGGGTCCTTCGGACAAGTCACAAGCTAAAAAGGCCAAGAAATCTTGGCCTGATCTATCTGCTGCTCACTCTCTCTTGGGTGTCCCTCCCAAGGCAGATGTAGGCCCAGAGGTCATTTTTGGAGTTGGTGGATGTCCCTTCACTGGGTACCACAGAGGAAGCCCAGAAGGAGTCTACCAGCACATCCAAGAGGGAAATGCAGGCATCCGACTTGGGTGAAAAGGGGGAACCACAGCTCATTATTTCCGAGGGTCCTCTGGTTGTCACTCAAATCCACTGTGCATGCAGATGTGCTTGCTGACATAGTCGAATGCAGGTTGACATCGGGCCCTTCTACATTCCTAGTAAGAAAAAAGTGAAGACTAAGCATGTTGCTCCTGCTCAGAACATTCTCCCAAAGTCTTTTCAGTGCCTTCATGGCCCTGTGCCAGTCCTCACCTTCCTCTGTCCCTTTGCAGTCCTTTTCTCCCTCCACTGCATTAGAGTGGACAGTTGCAGACTTCTCTTCAGATGAGGAGGAATCCTCTAAAGATGTCATTGGCCTGTTCCACCCAGATAGCTTCAACCGTAGGGTGTGCCTCCACAGAAGAGGAATCTAATGGTACATATTCCTCTGCGGAGGATATTTCCTTTTGAGAAACTATCCAAAAAAAATGAAAGAATTTTTCAAACGGGATTGCTGCCAAGTCTCAGATATTTAAGAGGTATTATGACCTTTCTCAGATGGATTCTCCATCACCCTGTACTATTCCCCCAGTTCTGCCAATGTTCCTGGATGCATTTACTACTGCTTCCAAGTGCTCAGATTTTCAACCACCTGCTCCCAAGCACCCAAACAGGTTCTACAAGGTACCTGAGGATGGTAAGTTCCTGTTTAAAGCTCCGTCTGCAGACCCAGCTACCATTTCTATCTCAGCTGGTAAGGCCTTCAGGTTATTGCCTTATACTTCCTTTATTGCTCTCTGTTAGGGAGCAAGGTTCTGGAGAGACTGGGGAAAAAGGTCTGCACCTCTACTACCCTGGCCTTCAGGGCAATTAATTACCAGACTTGCATAGCCAAATGCTTTCTGGGTCTTCTCTCTGGTTCAGGGGAAACTGCTTTCTGACCTTCGAGATTCTCCTGCCAAAGCAAAAATGGCTGCCATTCTCCACACCTGTGCCCAGGTTATGAGACATTCCATCAAGTGCAGTTATGATGCTGCTAAGACCGTGTCCTCTGGGTCGGATTTAAGAAGGTATTCTTGGCTCACTTTACAACCCTTGCCTGATGACTTTAAGGCCAAAATGTTGGATGCCACTCAGAATACTAAAACCTTATTTGGTAGCCCGACTGCAGAACTATTAAAATCTTTACAGGAGAAAGGTAAGAAGCTGCAGGACCTGAAGCATATCCTGGTTTCTACTGTTCCCAGATTCCAAAGGAGCTGTCCATCAAAGACTGCCTTTATTAGGAAATCTGTCGTGCCTTCTCCTATTAAAAGCAAGAGAGGCCCTAGGAAACAAGCTTCTTCTAAATCTACCTCATCCACTCCAGTTCAGAAATGGCCCTTTCAGTCCCAATCCAAACCTAATAGCTTGTGACTATCTGCCCTCCAGGGCCACCCACTCCCCTGTCCCT